>NW_020655588.1:13867-14458 GCF_003589595.1 Hyposmocoma kahamanoa | reverse complement strand
ATGGGAAATTCATAAAGCATTTCCTGAAATCTTTAGCCCCCAACTATCAGTGGGTACTTGCCAGCAGGTTGTTCGCGTCTAAAGACGAGCTAAGAAAAACCATAATACAAATGGAAGATGTATTTAATCGTCAGACAAGCTTAGAGCAACAGAGTATTGAATTACCAGTGTGTATTTCAAAAGATTATCCTCACTCTTGGCAAGCACAAGGGGATCCTTCACCCGTTGGTGGATCCGTCGTTACTTATTCGAACTATCAAACGCCACAAACGCCGGACACGGCCGTCGTTCCGTTTGATATGCAGCGAAATACGCCACGCGAAAGATACAACTTGAGGCCGCGGCATGTATATTCACATGCTCAAGGTAGTGGTTCTTCGACGAGGTATCCCCAACGTCGATTTAATCAAGGCACAACTGCTCATGCAAGAGGCGATCACCCAAACGCACCGCCACGCCGATAGATAGCCGGGATAGTCGGACGTGGAATGCGGAGCCGGCGTGTTTGAAACAAAGATTGTGTGTAGTCGA
This sequence comes from Hyposmocoma kahamanoa, assembly GCF_003589595.1. Taxonomy (NCBI): domain Eukaryota; kingdom Metazoa; phylum Arthropoda; class Insecta; order Lepidoptera; family Cosmopterigidae; genus Hyposmocoma; species Hyposmocoma kahamanoa. Next base: position 13,927 of record NW_020655588.1, on the reverse strand, counting down.
CAAGTGTAGTGTGAATAGGGCACCCTTTATAACTATTTGTATAAATAATGTAGATTGCGA
>NW_020655588.1:0-13857 GCF_003589595.1 Hyposmocoma kahamanoa | reverse complement strand
AAATATCAATCAAAGCTGCTTGTTGTAGATGATGGTGATGAGCTCCTTATTTTGGGACAGGACTTCCTAACGGTAAATGGTGCGGTAATTGATTTTGCAGCCTCGAAGCTAATCTTAAAAAGAAATGTTGAAATTCCTTTCAATTCTGTCTCTGACGTCACTTCAAGGAGAAAGAACTGTTGTTCTATTGAACCAATTTTGAAAAGCCATAAAACCTGTTCATTAAACAAATCTGAATATTTATATTTCGTTAATTTATTAGATACGAATGGTGACCATATGTTTAATGTTTCGAATAGAAAAAAAATAGAATTTAATATTGATAATGCATTACAGGAGAAAAGGCGCGATGAATTAAAGCAGTTGTTATTAAAGTTTCGCGATACGTTCTCTTTTGCGCCAGGCGAATTAGGGTGTTATAATCACTCATTAGTTGAAATTAATACCTCCGATGAGGAACCGGTGCATAAAATGCCATATCGTGTCTCCCCTAAACAGAGACAAATTATTGAGGAACAAGTAGAGGAAATGTTAAAATATGGCATAATTCAGGAATCAAAAAGTCCATATGCTTCACCAGTAGTTTTAGTGGATAAACCAGAAGGGCCACCGAGATTTTGCATTGATTATAGGGCCTTGAATAAAAAAATTAAAAACGATTCATACCCTATTCCGAGAGTAGATGATTTGTTAAGTTGTTTACATGGTGCAAAGTATTTTGCAGATTTAGATATGAACTCGGGTTATTGGCAGTTAGGTTTAGGAAAAGGGAAGGAAAAAACTGCCTTTGTTACACATACCCGGCGCCTCCACCATTTGAAATAGGGGGTAGCTCAGATTACGCTGCGAGAGGCATTTCTATAAATTCAAACTGTAATAATCTTCGAATTTTATACTTTATTTCACTTTTTTACATAATTTTGGCGTAGGGGTTACGAAACAATCATCTTTATGTGTATGTCAAGACCTTTCCTTGTTTTCTTAGCGTTCCAAATACAAAAACTATAATTATTATCTATGTTCAGCCAGCAATTCTACTCATAGAGTACAGCCTCGTCTACAGTACGCAGACTGTTTTGTGCTTCAGCACGACTACAGTCAGAGTTAAACCATGTCTCAGGGAATTTAAAGCTCTGAGGGGCACTGCAACTGTTACGAACAGGCGTGTCGCTTACCACCAGGTGCACTACTTGTTTATCCCGTCGACATGTCACGTATCGTCCGCCGGTTTATAAACCTGCATCCCGCACACCGGCTGACTGTACTGACGCTGGTTAATACCATCTCTGCTATTAAAAAAAATTAAATTCATTTGTTAGTCAATGGAAAAGGCGACAATAAATAAATAACCCACACTCATAGCCCCGCATTAGAGAAACCCTGTATCGCGGGTGCCATGGACACACACATAAGTTGACAACCACAAATTACACCCAAACTCACAAGAGAAATATGTAGGCCATACAAATATTTCTCCCGACTCGGGAATCGAACCCGGGCTCTCTGCGTGACAGTCCAGCATGGTAACCGTTCGATCATGAAGGCAGTTAATAAGTTACAATATACAATAGATACCCAAAATATTATAATAATATTCGTTCATTTCTCCCAAAGCTACTAACTAAATAGAACAGGGCTTACATGTTAATATGACATGTATATTTTTTTTTTTTTTTAATACTTGACAGGCAAATGACTCCACTCCACCTGATGTTAAGTGGAAAGTGGTATCCAAACGCGAAGGAACCTAGTGCAGCGATGAAACCCTCACTGCACTAGCCACCTCCACCCTGCCTGCCTACAATATGCCTCTTCACGCCACTTTTGAAGGACCCCATATATAATATAACAAAATAATATGTAAAGGACAGCAACCTAAACTAAGGGTCGTATTCTAGAACTCTATTCAATGCTCAAGTCAGGATTGCACTGGCAACACAAGCACTGGAAATACGACCCTAATGGCCTGCCATTAGTCCCTGGACTTGAGTATGATTTCGAGTACTTTAAACCTACTCAAATCCTGACTTGAGCATTGAGTAGAGTTCTAGAATACGACCCTAAGAGAGCTGTATCGTAAAACTCTTAGAATTATAACCGTCATGTTTAGAAATTTTAAACAGCAAATATCCACTTTTAACGACCATATAAGCCGCCAATCTCTTAATGGGATATGCGATTTTACTCAACTATCTCTTTTTTCAAACTGTCTCCGTAGCTGAACGGTTACCATGCTGGTCTGTCATGCAAAGGTCCCGGATTTGATTCGAGTGGGAGAAATATTTGTATGGTTTACATTTATTATTCTCGTGAGTTTGGATGTGATTTGTGGTTGTCTATGTGTGTGTCTATGGCAACCGAGACATAGGGTTTCCCTAGTGTATGGCTATGAGTATGTGCGTTGTATTATACTACGGTATTAGTTGGCCTTCGTTTGTTACGCGTTAAAATAACACTTAAACGCTCACTCTCAAGAAACCATTGTCGCTTATTCTCACCAATAAAGCCACACCCAAATCCCCGGGCAATTTTTCGACTGACACCGAGGGGATGGTCTTGTTATCACGGACCATCCGTAACAACTTTGTTCTTATGCTAATCTGTACATTTTCCGTTTTTATGTGACATCCATCAAACGAAATTGACTATTACGAGATTGGTATCATTTAATTTAAAATTTTGTCCCCAGTTGGTACCAGCCCATAACTTTGTTTATGTGCAATGAAAAGCGACTAACAAAGGATAAAATCAGAATACTGACTGCTGCTTCTCCTCTACTGAAGCGTTACAGCCATTATGAACCCGAAATCCTCCAAAAACACCCCTCAATTAATTTTTTTACAGGTCTATATTCTCTAGGTTATAAACAGCTGACGCTTTGGGGTGGATTCAATAGCCTCGGTGCCTTTATAATAATAATCCAGTGCAATAACCCATAATCGTTATATAGTACTAAAGAGGGAGGCAGTTTAGGTGAAAAAAAAATATTCAAATTGTTCCGTGTTATTGAGAATTTGTAGAAATATTTAAAAGCAATATTTGTTATAAAGAGTGATTGTTTGGGTGTGGCAGAAAATAAGGCGAATGCTTTAGACATGAAAAAGTTAATTTAGTTGAGACTTTGTTGTGTATTTTCGTTTATAAATATATAACTAAATATTATGTATATATAAAAATAATCAGATTAATAGGAATGAGATCCATTCAGTATTTTTATTTAATTTTCAAATCGTGTTTTCTCAATCCCATAATTTTGAGTTACGACAGTATTTGGTTACACGTGCGAATGAAAGTCATAAAAACAATACAATACATAAAAACAAAATATGCTTACGTAAAATTTTACAACTCTTCAGTTTATACATAAAATAATCATCGATATAGAATCTTTTTAAACCACTGAAAAATTGACATTTTGCAGATGTGACCTTATTACGTCAAGAGTTCGATATCTGTTACCACTTAATACCTAGTACAAAACGTATTGCTACAGCTGTATCAATGTCAATAGTAATTCGTGTCACCAAGTAATGAATAGTCATTGAATGTATTCAAGCTTCAATCGGCTTCATTCAGCCAATCATGATCGTCGCCGGATACTAGCAGGCGTTTCGCACAAATTATTATCGTTCCCTTCACAACGAGTAGTTACAAAATTGGGTGCTTTTTTGGCGAAATAGATGCAATTTACTTTGGGTTTTTTGTATGTAATGGTAAAAGGCAATATGATGGGGTTTATTATATTCTGTTTTTGACTATCTGACGACATTTTATTGGTAATAGAATAGAATAGAAATCTTTTATTACAACGCCACAACAAAAATATACACAGTAATAAAATGAAGATAATAAAAAAAGATGAAGCTTAAACATTAAAACAAAAAATTAAAATAAAAATAACTGGGAAAAAAAGGAATAAAAATAAAATCATACACATCAACAAAGCAAACATGAAATATTTAACACAATTAGACTAAGTGTCATGGGCGCGGCTGTGGCGTATGTAACAGGATCCCACTCAGCTATTGTCACCACCGAGAAAAGGCTGTGACGCTGATTTTCAGTGGGCCCTAAAACCGAGTGAGTACCGGACGTGTGTGTCGCGAATATACGAGTAAACTTAAATAAATTACATAAATATTTCTATAATGTAGTGTGTTGTGATCAGTTATATGTGAATAGAATACTTAAATCATTGACTTACAAATAAATGGACGACGGGTCTAATACAAAAACCACGAAAAAAATGTCCCAAGTCAACCTATTTAAACGTAGTGACATGTAAAGGAATATGAAAAAGCTAAAATGTTGAATTTAAATTGTAATGTCATCGTAATACTGTCTAATTTTGCTTGCTTCGCTGTCAGTCGAACAAACGAAGACTAAAGCGTGAATGACGCTCTGTATACGATTTTAACGCCCTATAAGTTCGGACACTTTTTAGCGCGGACCCGACGTCCATATAATTGTAAGTCAATGACTTAAATAATGATTTTGATACATATATAAAGTGATAAGTGTATGTAATGTAGTGTCCAACATTTACAACAAACAAAATAGAACTTATTTAGTTTAAAATGAAACCGATTGCGACATTTGTGTCACGTGTACTACGCAAGAAGAGAGGGTAGGCGCGCGGGAGGGGTAATATATGGTTTATTATGATCTACATAGTATACTCGCGCCTTTGGAGTAGGCCTAGACAGTCAGTCGCCATTTTGTATGACTTAGGCTGTTTAGTCGCACTAGAGCTCCTTGTGAAAGTGTAAGTACTAATTAACATGTTTTCATTTATTCTAATTGCCATTAATAATAAATTTAACTTAATAAAAATTCATATGATTATAACAAAATAACTTGTAAAACATAATGTAGCGTAAATTGGAATGTTTCTTTGTAAAATTAAGAATAAGGTATTTAATTAATAACTTGTAACTATAAAAAAAAACAGGTTGGTTTGCTTTAATATTAAACATAAATGGTTGATGATTTTACCACATCAGACAACCGTGACAATAGGACCTGTAAAGGACCAGACATGTTGGTTTGTTTGAAAAAACAAATATACGCGATTTAAATCCGGAAAAATAGTTTTATTTCCTATGTGTAACAATCGCGAAAACCTAAAAACTCGATATACATAAATCAAGTCAGGGAATTGAAAGCTCTGACCAGCACTGCAACTGTTATGGACAGGCGTGTCGGTTATCACCAGACGCGCGTCTTGTTCGTCCCGTTACATGGCATCATAAAAAAGCTACAGCAACCCTGGAATTAAATAATTGATCAAATTCAATTTGCCGTCTCTGAGCCCATCGCTAAGCCTTTATATAAACTTTTAGCAATAAATTATCCCCCTGTGTCACGGTGACTGTGTCGCGTCAAACAAAGGGTGTGCTTGCGTGACAGGCAACTTTTCCGCGCTAAATTAGTGTGCAAGATAAAAAATATTAATGGTGTACAACAGAATAAAATTCTGTAGTTCTACAGACAAATTGTATTTTTATACGCGCGTCTACAAATTGTAAATCATATTAAATTTAAGCCCAGTGTCAACGACGCTAGGTTTAATTTTCATTGCTGTTGTATTCTTTGCTTTGAATTATACACGTGGTAGTTCCTAACAGTTGTTTCAACGTCATAATATTCATTTAAAAATCGATACTACCATAGCACGAATTCAAATATTTCCTATACTGAATCAGTTCTGCAGCGTGTGTTGAGCGACAGGGACACTGGGTTTATTACAGAATTAATTTAACGAAAATAAAGCCTTTTGAAAAATGTATATCGTATACTTGTTCTATTTAGTACAGTTGATTTTAAAAAATCATTGGTATATGTAAAAAACCTACTGAATACAGAGGTTTTCTTGTAAAATTTCGAGGTAAGTTTGTTTTTTTTTCTATAGTGAAAATTTTGAGGAATCCTGTACTCACACAGTATACTTATCAGTATATGTCTTTAATTTTACTATATATTCTTTTCTTTCTTTCTTTACTATATATTAACGCACGCACTCAACATAGCCCCGCACTACGGAAACACTGTGTCGCGGGTGCCACGGACATACATATAGACAGCCACAAATTACACCCAAACTCACGAGAGAAATAAATGTGGGCCATAAAAATATTTCTCCCGGCCCGGGAATCAAACCTGGGAGCTCTGCTTTTTTTTTTTTTTTTATGTTAACTAGTAGGCAAACGAGCAGACAAGCCACTTGATGGGAGGTGGTCATTGTCGCCCATGGACACGAGCAATACCAGAGGCATCACCCATGCGGTGCCGACTCCGGAGAACCTTGTTTACACGTCTTTTGAAGAACTCCATGTTATAGCGCAAGGGGAACACTTCAGGAGGAAGGCCATTCCACATCTTACTGGTTCGGGGAAGGAACGTACGAGATGCTCGAGTGGTCGTGACGTGCCAAGCATCGAGGAAGTGGGGATGGAGTCTTCTCATTCGGCGGGTCGTGCAGTGGTAAAAGAGTGACGGAGGCACCAACTCAAAGAGTTCGTCTGAGCACTCCCCGTTATACAGACGGTAGAACACACATAGAGAGCCAACATCTCTCCGCAAACTAAGGGGCTCTAAACCGTTTGTAAGCATAGGGTCGTCGACAATTCGAACAGCCCGACGTTGGATGGAGTCAAGTGGATCAAGCTGATACTTGGATGCTCCAGCCCAGAGGTGCGAGCAGTATTCCATATGGGGCCGAACCTGAGCTTTGTATAGCAAAAGCCGGTGCCCCGATGTGAAACACCGCTTCGCTCTGTTGAGCACACCAATCTGCTTGGCAATCCGACAGACATTTGAAGTTGTATCGACTCTAAAGGAGCAACGAATACGCTCAACCGCGATAGCCTAATGGTTTGACCTACCGCGTCTCAAGCAGAGTCGAATCTGGTCTTGAAATTTGAAATTTCTCATGCGCTTTTCGGTGACGAAAAGCTTTGTGAAGACACCTGCACACGTCTGCAGAGCTATTTAATGTGTGGGAAGTTCCAAATCCACGTGGAAAGTGCAGCATAGGCCCTCTCATTGTAAGAGGAGCCCTGTGCACAGCAGCGGGACTTTATTAGCTAAATATTATGATTATTATGCATAAGCTTTTATAACGAACTAATATAGTTAATAAATAAACGCACACACTCGTTGCCCCGCACTAGGGAAACCATGTATCGCGAGTGTCATGAACACACGTATAGACAACTACAAATTACACCCAAAATTTACGAAAGATATTAATGTAGGCGATATAAATTTTTCTTCCGATCCAGGAATCGAGCTCCGGATCATCTGCGTGTCAGAGCAGCATGGTGACCGTTCGGCGACACTGTTCACTGAAAATACACACACAACTAATGTCACAGTCTTTACTAGGCTGTGACATTAGTTGAGTGGATCTTTTTACATACGCCACCGCGGTACACATGACATTTATTGAAATTTACTCTTTTGTAAAAAAAAACGACCTCAAAAGTCATTCATCCCCTAGTTTGCCACCCTTAGAGGTGTAATATTTTCTTCAAATTTAAATGGGACCTGAGTTACTCTTTCCAATAAAAAAGAATCATCAAAATCGGTTTAAAAATTTTTTTTTCGACTTATAGCGTAACGTACATACAAAAAACATGCAGTCTAATTGAGAACCTCCTCCTTTTTAAAGTCGGTTAAAAATTGGATAATGTTTGCTTCGTTGTATTTTTTGTTATTTTATTTTTTGTTTTTCTTTTGCTTTGCATTTTTTTGTTGGTAGTACTGAGGGTATTTATTTAGCAATGCAGAATAATAATTTTTATTTATAAAACTTGTATTTAAACTGAATGCTTTTCTAATTTGCGAAACCAAATAGCCGCCATTTTGCGGTAGGAGGAGCGCATCGCGTGAGCGGCTATTTAGTAGCAGTAGAGCTTATAGCGAAAAAGTACGTCCAGGTTTGTACTGCCACCTTACTTATTCCTGCCGCCAAGCAGTAATGCGATCATTCCACAGTTGTTTATTTTACCTCTCACAAAAAACAATGTGTCACCAAATGAACCATTATGCAGAATGTGTTGATTGTATAATAGCATAATGTTCCAACATGACATTAAGTGCTTCGAAACAACACTAGTGTAAACAAAAAAAAAGCCTCCTTATTTTGTTTAACGTTTCTCCTTTAATATCATATATTGTCTTAATGTGAATGTTGTGCACAATTACAATTTGATATTAGATTTGTAATGTTACATAAATGTAATAGTTCTAAGTATTATTTATAGTCTGTTAACTGTTGTTGTACCATATAAAATAAAACGATTAAACTTTAAAAAAAAATTACTACGTTCCGGTTTTGAAGGGTAAGGGTGCTGGTGAAATTACAGGCATATGGGGTAAGTCAATTTATGCGTCAGGGTGATGGGCGCAGTGGCAGCGCCACTCAGATCTTTGCAATTTACGTCACTTGTATCATTAAAAAACTCGCTTTTTCAAGAACCCCATATCATAGAGCATAGAATACACTTTAGAAGGGGATCCATTCCATATCTTACAGATTCCTGGAAGGAAGGAACGTACTGCCCCATTATTATGTGACTGTAATGCAAAACATAGCAACCAAACTCTCCCGATAAAAGTTTACCAAGTTGGGAGAAACTTATCTCTATTTGTCATTTGAAAACATAAACTTGGCGGAAATTCCATTCACTGTCACTTCGGTAGTCAGCAAAATGTTGGCCTTATTTTTTTCTATTACTTTTAGAGAAAGCAAAATAATCTTTGCTTCTCTATACAAATTATGCGCGGTGTATTAATACGGCAGCTTTATGTCCCTGTGGAAAGACATCAGAAAATAAAATTCGATTAAGTATACAGGTAACAAGACAGCAATGGGATGTACAAATGTTCATTGTACCGCTTTTCTAAAACAGTAGCCCAAAATAATAAATAAATAACACACATACTTATTGCCCCGCACTAGCCACTAGAGAAGCCCTGTGTTGCGGGTGCCATGGACACGTGTCTAGACAACCACAAATAACACCAAAATAGAAGGCTGGCAAATATAGATATTACTCATAATTCATTTTTTGCATAATATATTTGGCATGTACGTACTAAATTTTATTATGATTGAGATTTACGCTGGTACAGTATAATTATTATCATATCTATATATTCTGTTATGGACAGGCCTGTCGCTTACCACTAGACGCACGACTTGTTCGTCCCCTCGGTTGGTTTTATAAAAACAATTCATTTCAAATAATTATTTAATTTATCATCTATAATAATTCAAAAATTCAGAACTATGTACTTTATTGTAATAGAATACACTGCCCATAATAGATAGATAAACACTTTATTGCTCACACACAAGAACAAGAATAGTACATAAACAACTTAAAACTAATGTGGGCAAGGCGGTCTTATCGCTAAGAGCGATCTCTTCCAGACAACCTTAGGGTTAGAGGAATGCTAATCGGAGAGGGAGACGTAGTGTGCCAATTTTACAAATATAAAAATAAAAATATAAAAAAAATAAAATTGTATAAATAAAAAATAAAAAAAAATACAAAATAATAAAATTAAATAAAGACACATAGTAATTTATAAAATATTTAAAAAATAATGATATATTATACCTACGTAGATATATGTATATATAAATATACCTAAATAAACTTATACTTACTAATAACTAATACTTACTAATACATACGTTGCAGACTAGGACCGTGATAAAACATGTTTACGCAATCCGGTTTTGAAAATAGGTAGCGACTAATTAGAATGTCGGATTTCAAATGGGAGATCGTTCCACAAATTTGCAGCCTTAATAGTAAAAGAATTTTTGTAATACTCAGAGCGAGTGAAAGGAGGCTTCAGTAGGTTATCCATTTTAGACCTTAGTTCACGGTTGTGATCATCCCCGAGGAAGTGAAAACGAACCTTAAGGTATGGAGGAGTACGAGGGTCGTATAGAACATTGTAAAGTAAGCTTAGAACGTGCTCCTCACGGCGCAACTTGATAGGGAGCCACTGAAGCCTTCTCCTAAATTCGGCCACATGATCGAACTTGCGCAATCCGTATATGAATCTGATGCAAAGATTCTGTAGACGCTGGAGTTTGCTTAACAGATCCTCGTTAAGGTCAATGAAACAGACATCAGCGTAATCAAGAATAGGTAAGAGCAACGATTGCGCAAGTTCAACCTTAGTCCTCACAGGAAGCAGATATTTCCAACGCCGCAATGACCCAGAGGCAGCAAACACCCTCCTACTCACCTCAGCGATATGTGGCGACCAAGACAGAGTAGAGTCAAAAAGAACGCCAAGATTTTTAACAACGTTACTGTAAGGCAGAGGGAAGGAGTTGAAGAAAAGCGGAGGAATAGTGGCATTATTTAATTTGGCGATTTGCTTCGAGCCTCCAACGACGATGGCCTGCGACTTGTTAGGATTGACCGTAAGGCCATGGGTTCGACTCCAATCGTGTATAGTCGCGAGATCGTCATTAAGTTCGGCGATTAAATTATCCACGTCGTACACAGGAGACTGAGAATAAATCTGAAGGTCATCGGCGTACAAGTGATACTGGCTAGAAAGTAAGGGAGTAAGGGAGTTTATAAAGATGGAAAAAAGAAGAGGAGAGAGAACCCCGCCCTGAGGCACGCCTGCAGTAACGTCACAGAAGCTAGAATGCTTATTGTCAACACGAACACATTGCCGACGCCCAACGAGATAGTGGCGAAACCACTCCACTACCAAATCTGACACAAGGACCGATTTCAGCATTGCTAATAGAATATCAAAGTCAACAGTATTGAACGCGTTGCTAAAATCTAAGAGAACTAATACTGTCAGATGTTGATTCGACATACCCTCGCGAATGTCATCAGATACCTTGGTTAAGGCAGTAACAGTGCTATGCCCTGAACGGAAGCCAGATTGGAAAGGACTAAGGATATTGCACGAGTTCACGAATATTGTAATCTGGCAATGGACAAGACGCTCAAGAACTTTGGAAAGTTGTAGTTTGGAAAGTACTGTTGTAGGCATTAGTTTGCAACATTTAATATAATATTATAATATGTATGTAATTATAGAGAATATAATATATAATAATAAGCACTAAAAAATAAAAGATAATTAAGATAAAAATTAAAAAACTAAAATAATGATGATAATAAGAAAACCCAAAATATTCATTATACCCGCCAGCAGTGTGAAAGAGAATAGCTTACAATGACAAAAAATAATTAGAAAACAAGACACAAAAGCATCGGAAATTAATAGTTTTCTCCGTTTACGAAATTAATAATAAAGTATACAATTAAAATAAAACATGTCGGCGCAACATTGGCATGTAATAGCGAAAACAAAACGAATCACAGATTTAAATACATTTCCGAACGAATAATCGCTATGTAACTGTCAGAAAAAGATATTAGTGACAGTTGACGTCAAGAGACAAAATCGTAACAAACGAATGTTCCAAATTAAAATTTTGCATTACAAAAAAGATCAAAATTAAGTAGGTACGCCAAGAATTAAAGTACTAAAAAAGAGGGTCCTACATTTTGTTCGCCTACATAATAGTTGCAGTGCCATTCTGAGTCAGATGTAAGTAGACAAGTCCCATGTGCCTGTACTTTCGACAGCCCTTCACGCACGAAAGGAACTTCCCGAACGACATATCATTCCCATATTTTAATATTGTTGCTCAAAGCGTGGTATTTTTCGTACTACAAATCGTGCCGAAAGTTGGATTTTTCGCACTAGTGCTTCAACTTTTCCACTTTTTTTTAATTTACTGTTGTTTCAAGTCTTAAACATAGAACTGTAGAGGTTGTATATTTATTTAATATTTATGTGCTTTGTGACGTAAGTGATTCGTCATTAAAACTTATATTTACTTACAAACATCTTATTTGTTTAAATTGCATAGGTGTTTTATAAAACAACGGGTTACATTTAAAAATACCAAAATATTTTCCATAAAGATGGCTGATTGAGTATTAACAATGACCGGAGGTAAGTATTACTAAAATATACTGTTTTATTTTACTTTCAATGTAGTTTTTTCGCAAATGCATTGAAAAACGTCGTTTGATACACGTGCGGATTTGTCATTTTCACTTGTCTCGAGTCTTCGAGAAGCCTCGAGACTCGTGAAGAATGCCTAACTTTCCGCACTTGTATCAAATTAACTATAAAAGAGTTACTTTTTTAGCCACTTCGTGATAGTTAACTGCCTTAATGGCCGACCGGTTATGATGCTGGTCTGCCATGCTGATACATTTGTATTGCCTACATTTATTTCTCTCGTGAGTTTGGGTGTAATTTGTGGTTGTCTATGTGTGTGTCCATGGCACCTGAGATACAGGGTTTCCCTGGTGCGGGGCTATTAGTCTCACACAAAAGTAATTTTTAAAATTTACGAAAAAAAAAATAGCAGTTGCAGTGGAATGAATAACTTCAATATGTGTGTCGGTGCGAAATGTTTTTGTATTATTGACCAAAAAATTAAAAGAACACTTGGACTGTGTTTTTTGTACGTGTATGTTACGTAAGTACTCCGACATTTGTGAATCAAATTCGACGATTCTTTTTTTGCTGGAAAGGGGGTACCACAGTTGTGTCTCATTCAAATTTGAAGATAATATTCCACCTCTAAGAGCAAAAAAATTTGGATTCGTTAACCAATTTCGATAAAGCCTCGAGACTCGTGAATAATGACTAACTTTCCGCTGTAGTATAGATAGAGTATATTTATAGTCTAACTGCAACATGTGGTGCGTATTGCTTGGTTAGCATTTAAGTTTACATTTTATTTTATATTGTATTATTTACTCATTTATATTCTGGAGACCGAACAATAAACATGTCTCTTTATATCAACGTATTTCACTCTACCATCTACGTCCATCCTTTTTAATAATATGAGACCGCACTTGTATCAAAAATAACTAATCTATGTTGTCTCGGGTTTGGGTGTTTGTGGTACCGTCATTGTTTCCGATTTCCATAACACAAGTGCATTAGCTTCTTACTTTGGGATCAGAGCAACGTATGTCACGGTGATGATAGTGCATGGGTAAGCCTCTCAGAACGGGAAGGAACTGCCCTGCCCCTTTTTTAGTACCTGAGCCCCTTCAGTTATCTAATTTCAATCTTAACTTCTTATCTTAACAAGATAATATACTTGATCCATAAAGACCGTTGGGGTCCTGCGATCCACAATCTATCAATAAAACCGCGAAATTTCCTCAAGAGGGAGGCATTTTTTCAGGCTCCAACAAAGCTTGAAGACGTTGACAAATGGACGCGGAGAATAATGGCGTTGCGTTTATTTTTGGGGTAAATTAATGGCGTCTGTCCGTCCACTTATCGACATTACTAATTAACGCTACAAGGGTAACTTTCAATTATTAAAAAAAAACTGTTATTGTTACAATTATTAATATAACGAACGAAGACTTAGGAAAAATCCTTCGATCAGGCTGGATTTTAACCAACGTATTCCAGCAAACTGTGTTAGACGCTTTGCCAACCAAGCCACGGAACGAATTATGTGCTTGCTGCAGATGTTTGTATTTAGTTTTTAACGACTTTTTTGTATTAATAATTATTAATACACTAGTGGAGTAGTTTCACCAAAAATAATTGAATATATCGGTGGTCAAACATCGAAACACTATACACTTACAAATGATAACTTGTTATCGTGTGACGGTTTTAACATTTGTACTCGGGAACGATATTCCGAACGATATTCAGCTGGAACACTGTTCCTTAAAAGGCTGGAGTGTTTCTGGCGACCAAGTCAAAGTCAAAGTCAAAGATTATTTATTCCATAGGTAAAATAAA
>NW_020655587.1:0-18177 GCF_003589595.1 Hyposmocoma kahamanoa | reverse complement strand
GCCCCGTCGACGCATGTAGTCTTGTAGCATTTGATAGTCCACTTTCAAGTTCACCACGTTCTCTCTGTTTTCAGACAGCATCTGTCAAAACGCGGAATATTAGGCGCCGATATGATAGATATAAGTGCCTCGGGTATGTTTGAGCAGTATGCATGATTTGTGCGCAAAAAGACGTCTTAGGTGCTTTCAGGATGCGGACCTGGGGTCTACTTCCGTTCACCGTCCGAAATAATTACTGCCAAATAAGTAAAACTCGACCAAATCAAAAGACAATGTCAAGTATGAAGCTTCATTCGCATCAAACGTCTTTTAATTTGGCCGAGTATTACATATTTGGCAGTAATAGGACGGACGTCGAACCCCCTGTTCCTTGGAACAGGATTGAACTTGAGGATGGGACATGTCCTATATTGAATGCGTATCCTATGTCTGTGGCGGAAGGTATGAATCGCTACCCATGCGCCACTTTAATAATAATGACGCGCACACTCAATATAGCATTAGGGAAACCCCGTGTAGTGGGTGCCATGGACACACATATAGACAACCACAAATGACACCCAAACTCACGAGATAAATAAATGTAGGCCGTACTAATATTTCTCCCGGCCCGGGAATCGAACCTGGGACCTCTGCGTGGCAGTCGTGGTAACCGTTCGGCCACGGAGGCAGTTGAAGGTACTAATCAGTAAAAGATAAATTTTGCTGTAAATGTTTGCTTTCAGACAGTAATCTGTTGTTAAATTTTTGTGCACTAACTATGCACTAACATAAGTACTCGTAAATTCGGCATAATAAACTCATATGTATTTTTATCACTATTTTAATACGGACTACATGAAACTAATTGTGTATAGGTGATAATTTATAACTCTCCTATTCAAGCCTAATATCGTAGATTTTTAAGCCTGTCCCGAAAAGTTGTGAGTTTGCAGATGTGGCCTTATCACACCAAAGGTGCAAATTCACGTCGCGTCGTAGTATAATATAAGACAAGTATGGGAACTCCATATATACGCAGCAGTGCGACTTATACGGGCCGTGTACAGACCGAAGAGTACCTTATACTAACGAGTATAGAGTTATCAGCTCATAAGATCCCGGGTGGCTAACGCGGGAAATATTTTTTCCCTATACATACACATATCTCCTAATTCATGCTTTACTGGCTTTTTGGGTTCATGTTTTGCAATGCATACGCGTTGCATAGCGCTTGGTCGTCTCACGCGTCTTTCATTTGTGTACGTCCTTATCACGGTTTAATCACTACGTAGTACCACGGTTTAATCACTGTGAACATTTTTGCTTTGCATATCCATGATGATGGACGTCGTTAAGCAATAGATGGCGCTGGCATCTCCTTTTCATTGGCCACATAATTTTTCAGAACTCGATATATATTTCGCAAAAGCAGCGATTTACAGCAAAACATGTGTAAAAAATCATTTACCCGAGCACCCAAAAAAATGAATGAACTTTTAGATAAGTGTATGTACAGGGAAAACATACTTCCCGCGTTAGCCACCAGGGGTGATATCAGCCTGATGAGTCTATCGTTATGACGAATAAGGTACTCTTTGGTATGGAGTTACCACCATATTTGTCATATTAAACCTTAGACTATGGAAACCAAAGACTTAGAGGATGGAAAAAAATATATAAATAAAGGAAAGGAGCTAACCTATCTATGAAATAAACGACGTCGGGTCCGCGCTAAAAAGTCCGCACTTGTAAGGCGCTAAAATCGTATACAGAGCGCGACACTCCGCTTTAGTCTTCATTTGTTCTACTGACAGCGCGATACTGCGATGACATTACAATTTAAATTTCGAATAGGTTGACTTGGGACATTTTTTTCGTGGTTTTTGTATTAGACCCGTCGTCCATTTATTTGTAAGTCAATGTCTCTACCTAAACCAAAAATGCCCACCACAAATGGCGGATTTCTTTAGTGTTTCGATTTCGACTTCCAATGTTTAGATTGCATAAAGTAAACTCATCTTTCATGGGAAACTGTGTGCGCTTTTATAATAAAATACCAGATGTAGTAAAACAGATGTCAGAGAACAAATTTAAAAACTATATTAAAAACGCTCTGTTGAATAAAAGCTACTATAGTGTTAGTGATTATATTCAGGATAAAGATGCATGGAATTCATCTCCAGTTGACACGTGATATTTAACACTTATATTATTATAGCAGTAACAGTGTCCAAATGAAAAATTATTTGAAGTAATTTTTTATATAATAATTTTTATTTATTTTTTTAACACAAAAACAATGAGTATTGTATCAATTTGACGATTTCAAGTGTAATTGTTTACCTATGAAATAAAGATATTTTGAGTTGAGTTGAGTTGAGTTGTTGTCCCATAATCATCGATAAGTCAATATCGACATGAAAATATATGGCTTGAATGTTGAGACTGTTTTTTTTTTTGTTATGTTTGTGACTTGTATAGTTTACTGTAATCAAAGTATGATTAAAATGTTTAATCAAAGTAGATCAATATTCATTGTCATATGGGAATATTCGGGATGATAGATATGAGATTTTGAATTTGTTGTCTGCATATTCTGTACTTCAATTAACATTCTAGAAGTATTTGGCTGTACTGTTGGCTGTAGAGTAAACAAATATTCTTGCAATACATGTTGGTCGAGCCTAGGCCAACGCGAGCGCAGCAAATTGGTATGCAGCTAGTGCTGCTGTCTACACGCTCGACAAGTTTGAAAAAGAGCAGTACAAAAAGCCATTGTAGATGAGTTTTGTGTATCTGCTCACACGTTGGTCGCTGTCAGTTATCATTTACATTGAAACTATATGGATGACGTACAAGTTATTGCAGCTGCTGCTATTTATTCAGTGCATCTAATACATGTTATGTAATGTTAGAGTTGTCAGTGGAGAAAAATCGGAAACGAGTGGATGGTTTTAAGGAACTGAGAATGCCTAGCAATGTCTCTCGTTGACTCAAAATTAAATATAAAATTATTTACCAATAAATAGAAAAAAGACGATGGAATTGCATCATCATATAATGTATTTAAATTCAAAGTTCTATTAAAATTTGCCTCTTCAAAATGGAGCGAACAAACGAAGGTGATATTTGATCCAATGTTTACGTTCAGCAATCCTATAATTTTAAAACCATTCTTTCTTACTTTTTTCATTTGTAGGTAAACTTTAAAAAAAAAAATAATGAAAAATAAAAACCTCGTAGTGAATTGTTTTAATAACGGAATATCGATAATATGTCTGCTTACAAGAACAACACTATCTCAAAATTATCAACATCTTTTCAACAATCTTCAAAATATACTAACAAACAGGCAATCTAAAGTAACCAAAGCAAAATTCGGCAAGACTTATGAATAAACTACTTAAATGAGTCTAATTACATGAGATATTTCGGCTATTGTATGATTTATAGACAAAAAATTAACACGTGCCGGTGAATGTAACATTCGGTTGATTTCCGCCTTTTCTACTGCAGCACCACTTAATGCCGCCGCGACGCATTTTAATCAACACTTAATTGTTCTCCCTGTCAATATTTTTGTCCAAATTTATTACAATTCAAACGAATGATTCAATAAAACATTTGGCCAAACATTGGTTTTTGACATCTCATGTGGAAAGGACATGAGATGCCAAAACCAATGTTTGTCAAAATCAATGTAGTGCTATCTCTTTTGGCTTACGACGGAACGCAGTAGTTAAACAAAGACAATAAAATGTTTATGTTTTCAACGTCTAAATGCATCCGTACATATAACGTCTGATTTATACATATATGTCAATATAACACGTCCTTTGGTTTCCATAGTCTAAGACCAATTGATTTATGTCAAACACGGGAATCGAAAATACGTAACGTCATCTTAAATGCCAACTGTCCTCATTTTACCATTTTTGTAAGTACCCTTTGACATCCGTACCCGGTTGTCAAGGGGAAGTACATCAAATGTCAAAACCAATGTTTGGCCAAATATTTTAGTAAATTATTCGCATGAATCGTAATGAAATAGACAAAAATATTGACAGTGAGAACAATAAAGTATTGATAAAAATGCGTCGCTGCAGCATTAAGATGTGCAGCAGTAGGAAAAGCGGAAATCAACCTAATGTTACATTACACGGTATGTGTTATTTTTCTGCCTATAAATCATACAATAACCGAAATATCTCATGTAATTAGACTCATTTAGTCAAGTCTTACCGAGTTTTGCTTTGGTTACTTTAGATTGCCTGTTTGTTAGTATATTTTGATGATTGTTGATAACGATTATTTTGAAATAGTGTTGTTCTTGTAAGCAGACATATTATCGATATTCGGTTATTGAAATTCACTACGAGGTTTTTATTGTTTCATCATTATTATTTTTAAAGTTTACCTACAAATTAAAAAAGAAAGAAAAAATGGTGGGAAATTATAGGACTGCCGAGCATAAACATTGGATCAAATACCATCTTCGTTTGTTCGCTCCATTTTGAAGAGTAAAATTTTAATAGAACTTTGAATGTAACTAGTTTACATGATAACGCAATTCCATCGTTACATTTATTGGTATATAACTTTATATTTAATTTTGATTAAAATGACTCATTACTTGCCTAGTAATAATAGCCTAGTATTAATTATACTTTGATTACAGTAAACTACACAAATTTGCAAACATACACACACACAGTAACAACAGTTTCAACATTCAAGCCATACATTTGCATGTCGATATTGACTTATCTATGATTATGGTACAACACTAAATCCGCCATTTGTGGTGGACATATTTGGTTTAGGTAGGGACGTTTATTACGTAGATGAGGCAGCTCCTTTCCTTTATTTTTTTCCATTCTCTAAGTATTAAACAAGTCGTTAGTGTGTTTCTATATACGACAGTACAAAAATCATTTCGGACACGTAATTCGAGCCACTTTGCATTTTCAGTAATAAATGCCCTAAGCTTAAACAATGTTTGACTGATCAAAAAGTGTTACGCTATTTTGAAACTGCTATACTAACCGTCATTTCCATGAATTTAAAATTTGAATTTGTAAAACCGGAAAAAGCTTTTTCTTAATTGATAACAATTTTTATATTCTAGACGTTTAAAAATAAAAATGCGAGGTGATTCGAATTATGTGTACTAGAGTGTATATAGAGGCGCTGACTTTTTCCGCTATTTGACAAGGGGTCCCTTAGTATAACTTGCTTATATTGAGTACTACGGCAAAGTATTGTCACTTTGTATATGAGATCAACATTAAATACGTACAGTGTAACCGCCACCCCCATCGCCAATAAAGTTCGATGTGACAACGGTATAAGTAGCATTTTCGTCAAGAGGCAGGTACCGTGGCACATCGCAGTCTATGCAACGGACTGTAGCTGTGACGCGGGAATTTGATGGCTGTGTCACGTTATAAATGTTGCGCATGCCTGTAGGCAAGTAATTCATAAAATAAATGTAGGTACTCTTCGAGTTGTTAAGCTTTCACTATTGGAATCTTTTTTTCGGATCTCAATCGGTTATATTTGTTTTTCAAATGAACCAACGTTTCGGGCCCATTACAGGGTCTGTGTGGCATTGTGGCTCTGCGTGGCACTGCAACTATTATGGATAGGCGTGTCGCTTAGCACCAGGCGCACTACTTGTTGGTTCCACTTGATTTTATTAAAAAAAAAGTATTTTTGATAGCTTACCTCCAATTTGCAACATTTGTCCACTGTTGAATTGATCAGGCGAACTACCCACGTTGCCACCAACTGAGAACTCGAGTGCTTCTAGAAGATACTTGCCCTTCAGTTCGTATATTTGCATGTAGTCCTCGAATGGAATTGTTCGGAGTAAGTCTTCGGTTGTTATGTCTGCCAAAATATTAAATTCGTAAAAAGGTGGAACCTGAAAAGCAGCATGTATTGTTGAGGTTTCATCCTTTTTGGCGCTAGATTCGACTACGTTTCCGAAACGAATAAAAAAATAATAATAATAAGGTGGAAGGCCGTCCTGGTCTATACAGCACGTATTATTCGCTGGTTCTTGAACCTGAGTCCCTGATCCCGGCCGACTGCGCCGTTGCCGGGGAATACCGCTTCTTCAATTCAAAATTGAAATGGGAGGTGCACCTTTATTATACTACGGGTACACTCACTGCCAGGTTCGATGTGCGCTCGCAAGCCGCCCGCGTACATCATACACACATGAGCGTTGTGCCATCGTGGCGCTTGTCTCGGCTCCATCAACATAACCTGTGAATGAACACTAGTATTGAATTTAAAATACTTTTCATCTCACTTGCACGTAAATAGTATGATTGCGTGCTGGCTAACTTGACTATAAAGCATGCAGGCTACCTTGAGAAGAAAAAACCCGAGGGATTTTTGGGAGGAGATTTATGTGGGACATTAGCAAGTGCGATGAAAATCATTGTAGGTATGTTTCACGGGCGGTACGGGAACTACGAACCTCTACTCCGAAAGCCCTCAGTCTTCGCCTTCGGGCTTCTAACAGTCCCGTTCGTAATTGCTTATTTAACGCCCTTACTACGCAATGTACTACAAGCAGAGAGTTCTTAAGTAATTTAATGCACGCTGTAAGTGTACGTTTGAGAGTTTCATCACCTCCAGGGGCTTCGAATTAAGGAGAGTAAGTAGTAAGTCAAATATTATTAATTTATCACTAAAACCTTCTAATGGAAACCTGTATGGTAAAAATATTTAAATTTTTTTGATTTTCGAAAAATTATTAATATAAAGATCGAACACAATGAAAAATTCCTTCGATCTAACAGGACTCGAACCAGAGTGCGAAGTTTCATAGATCTCTCACAGATGTCGCTTACGGCGATAAAAACCGAAAAAACACAACACAAAAAATGTGTAACAAAGACTTAAAGAAATTTATAAGCTCGGCTGACTCGATCTGTAGCTCTGTTGGTAGAGCTGTGGTCACTGTTTGGCAAAGGTTCGAGTACTGTCCAATCGAAGGAATTTTTCTCTGTGTTTGATTTTTGTATTAATAATTATAACAAACTAGTGGAGCGATTTCACAAAAATAAACATCACGATAATAAAACTTCATATTCAATAAAAATCTAAATTTTTTATGACAATTTTGCAATCCGGAAAAATATTTATGTTTAAGCGCATAAGTACACAAAAGACTAAAAACATAGCACAATAAGACGTAGTGTAATTCCATACAAATGTAGCAGCGCGACTTGTGCACACCAGCTGCGCGCGAATACGGACCAAGTTTGCTGCTGATGTAGGTTTTTACACATCAGCGGATGCTTATTTTATATATTAAAAGGAACCGCGAAAAATATACATCCTCACTGAATCTATTTACATGAAAAAGCTTTTTATTTTTAACTGACTTCAAAAAAAGAAGGCCGTAGTTATGGAGGCAATTCGACTGTATTTTTTTTTGTATGTATGTTACGCGAAAACTGTGTTACGCGGCATTTGTGAGCCGATTTTGATGATTCTTTTTTGTCGGAAAGGTTGTACCTCAGAGTGGTCTCATTCAAATTTCAAATTTTATTCAAATTTGAAGAAAATATTCCACC
This sequence comes from Hyposmocoma kahamanoa, assembly GCF_003589595.1. Taxonomy (NCBI): domain Eukaryota; kingdom Metazoa; phylum Arthropoda; class Insecta; order Lepidoptera; family Cosmopterigidae; genus Hyposmocoma; species Hyposmocoma kahamanoa. Next base: position 10,600 of record NW_020655587.1, on the reverse strand, counting down.
TCTAAGGACGAAATATGAGTCCTGTTTTGCGCACTTTCCGGTAACCGATTTCAATAAAACTTGGCAATTTAGATGTATTTCCACGAACGTTTGAGGTCGGTTTTTTTAGTACTCTGTACTGAGATTATTTGGTATTATAATAAAATATTATTTCAATGATTTTGTGACATTCATTACAATATAGCTAGCTAGCTTAATCGTTGTGGAGTTTTATCAAAGTTATATTCTGAAAAGAACAGTTGAGCTGACGGAAATCCAAATAGTGGCTGTTTTTTCGGCTAACAGTCTGTTTCTGGAAGATTTGTAAATTATTCCAGCATGAATATCAGCATCGATGAATGTGATATTCGCAACAACCCTGGTACGGACGCACACATTCTCATAATCTCGCGGTGCACTCGAGTTGTACAACACGGGTCGTAGCTCGCGGCATTCATTATAGAATGGTAGCTCGTTGGCTCGGTCTTTAAAAAATGACTTTAAAATAGTGGACGTGTTTATTGTTTTTTGAACAAGAGTGCCATAAATTGAGAGTTATTTACCACCCCGCAATGCTGGTATAAAGTATCAATAGTTCTGCATTTGACAATGGTTATTTCAATATAACACAAGAATAATGTGATGAACACCTTTGTTTTTCAAATTATACATTTACAACATGTAGGTAGGTAATTTTTAGATTAGTTTTCTCTACCTAATTTAGGTGGTAATTTTTATTACTTTCAAATTATCTACGATATTATCATGTAATATTACTAAATATTTGAGTGAGTATCCTGAAATATTAATATGATATGAATATTATTCAATAATTCACGATAATATCTCGTATGTTTAAATAATAAAAATTGCCACCGAAATTAGGTAAACTAAACGGAAAATTACCCAGGTAGATTACCCAGTTCGTATATTGACGTGCCGAACAGGTGGGAGTTGCACTACTTTTTCGTTTTTTGCACTAGTCGTCTTAGGGGGTCACCAAACTTATTAACGCGGAATCGTCTTGATGCGATCGTGTTTAACCACCCTGTCGCAAGCCGATTCGCCGTTGACGCGGCCGTTCACGCGCCGTCACGCACCAGTTGTTTCTTCTAAACAGCATCAGTCGTCGTCGGCGTGCGTTCGGACGCGATCAGAAATTCGCACGAAGCAGGGGTCTACTTTCGTTCTCCGTCCGAAACAATTACTGTCAAATAAAAAATATGTAGCGGGCTGTATCAATGGGTTCGGGTGGGTGCTAATCAGTGTTGGGCAAAATTTAATTGTTATGGCAATTAAAGATTGACAATTAATTAATTGTCATTTGCGAAATAGCAATAAACGGTTGATCAATTGTTAGTTGCGAAAACCGCAATTAACAATTAATAATTAAAAATATTAAAATAGGGTGGGTTAGAAGGTGGGTTAGGAGTGGGTTAGGGCTGAGTTAGGGCGTGGTTTAGGGGGTGGGTTAGGATTTGGGTTGGGGGGGTTATGATATATATATATATATAGGATATAGGTAGGTGGGTCAGCGGGTGAGTGGGTGGGTGAGTAGGTGGGTGAGTGGGTGTGTGGGTGTGTTGGGTTAGGGGGTGGGTCACTCACATCTGGGCGCCCCTGCCCCCCCACCCCCCCCCCCAAATGGCCCCCAACCGGCCCCCCAACCGACCCCCCATCCGTCACCCCAACCGACACCCCAGCCGACACCCCAGCCGGCCCTCTAGCCGGCCCCCAGCCGGCCGCCCAGCCGGCCGCCCAGCCGGCCGCCCAGCCCGCCCCCCAGCCGGCCCCCCCACCGGACCCCTAACCGGCCCCCCCACCGGCCCCCTAAACGGCACCCATCCGGCCCCCCATCCGGCCCCCCAACCGGATCCCCCACCAAAGCAAACGTACTTACAGCTTATTAATTTATTAGAAAATACATATCTGTCTAAGCAAAACAGCAAAACAAAAGTCAAGAACAGGCGCCAAAAACAATCACATTTAAATTTAGAATTTAAATACCTATAAAACTAAAACTTAAAGATACTATAAAATATATACAAAAGATATTTGTAGCGACTGCTTTTTTTTTATAATGCACACACGCAACATAGCCTTCCCATCTTACGTTCTCTGAACGGCTTAATGCGATTCTGCGTTAATAAGTGTGTTGACTCCCTTGTTATACTACGGTAAAAAGTACTTTTCTATATACCTCTTCCAAAAATCCATCGCAAGCCCAGCTGCCAATGTTACACTCGCCGCGATTGCATGAGTCGCGGTTCAGAGCAACGAGAGACGAGCCTAGCACTTCTCTGCCTATAGCGTCTATCTCGTGTCGCCAAGGCTCGAGTAACTCCATGATATAAGGATCTAATAAATAAAAATTTATTGAAGTGGATCAACAAGTTTAGGGCCTTAAATGAAGAAAGATTTCATTTTAGTTTAGACTTTATAGCTCCTTATTTTAGTTGTGGTGCAAATATAACTACAGTCTAAACATATGGAGTAGCTTACAGCAGCTGAGTAATTTGATAATTCGGGAGTAAAATAACATGTCCTATCATTTTCTTACTTATAACCAAAGGTCGGAATAAAATACTCTATATTTAAGTTCAAGTAATACATATACAGAGTTGATAAAACCTCCCTTTGAAAACATTTAAAGTTAAATAAAATGAGACAAATAAAAAGGAAAAGAAAAAATATTGGGACTAAAACTATTTCTTCCGATCTAAATCACGTATATTTGTTTTTTTCAAATAAACCAACGTTTTGAGCTCTTTACAAGTCCCATAGTCGCGACTAGTTCATTAAGTAGTCTGTGGTACTAGATTAGTAGACTGACTGAGATAGTAAAGTCCAACAGTTATGTCTGTGGTGGCGTAGTAGTGTACTAGATTAGTAGACTGACTGAGATAGTAAAGTCCAACAGTTATGTCTCTGATTAATGCAAACCACAAAAATAGTTATATTTTTGTTTACAATTGCAAAGCTTTTTTATAAATACACCACCATAGTAATATCTAATTACATTAAAAAAAATATAGAATAAAAAACCAACAAAACTTTCGTGATTTCAGAGGTAGGTATTACGCACTCTATATGTATTACTGTCTTCAAGTTTGCTTCAAGTTAAGTAAATGAATGCTTATATAATTAGTTTGTTTACCGCCAAATCAACGTAATTAACTACCAATTGTCGGAATAGGTCTTCCAGAGTAGATAAATCTTTACATATAGATGCTAGGAGTGGCATAGAGGTGTGAAAACTAACTAAAGATCTTTGCGATTTAAAGCATTGAGTGACACTGCAACTGTCATGGTCAGGCCAGTAGCTTACCATCAGGCGCACGATTCCGTCCGTCCCGTCAGTTGATATTATATTTTAAAAAAGTCAGGGCTGGGAGTAGTTTGCATTCCATGAATATAAAAGTATCTACAATATCCGCATTAGTTAACTTAAGCTGGTACTTGTAGCTCATTAAAAAAAATTACTTTGGTGAAAGGTTAGTTATCTACTGAATTTATTTACGCTATGGCACCACTACAAATACCTACTTTAAAATCCAACTTCAGCTTTCTAGGCGAATAGTTTTATCATCCTATGATGTATTAGTACTATTTTAGGAAATCTGTAATTCCAAAAAAGAATTAACTAATATTTGGTGGTTATAATTATTAACATAAATATCAAAGAAACTTAGAAAAAATTCCTTCGATCCGGCCGGATTCGAACCGACGTCTTTGAGCAAACCGTGTCAGACGCTATGCCAAATAAGCCACGCAACGAACCAGCGGACCTCACGAATTTTTTTATATGCTTGTTGTTCGGATCTTTGTATCTGGTTTTGAAAGATGTTTTGCATGCATGGGTACAACAAAGTAGTGGAGTAATTTCACAAAAAATAATTGAATATCATGGTGGTGAAACATTCTGACATTCAATAAAATACTTAATCTTTTATGGTTTTAAACACTCCATGTTACTTCTTGTACCTATAATAAAATCGTCGGTGTTATTTAGAAAAAGCAAGCGCCACTTTGAAAAATTTTTCAGGGGAACATGGTATAGTTTTTCATGACTGTCTTAGAATATTTACTTCCTGTTTTAAATTCAATTTTAAAACTTAAACTTAATTAAAACAAAATTGAATTTTAAAACAGGAGGTAAAATATTTTAAAACAGTCGTTAAAACCTAGCGTCTCTAAAAAACGTTTCGTCCTTTCTACTAAACAGAGACGATAGGTAGATATTTATCTACTCACTTGGAACAGTCATCATTACCTTGCACAATAGAGGATCCCAGATACACAGGTTGTCCCTCCCAACTTTCGATAATACCAGCTTCATTAATGTACAACTTAATAATGCCCAAGTAGCGCGTGTAGCACGACGCTTGCACTATAGGGATCTAAACAAAATACGAATTAATTGTATATCTTATTGTAAGGACATTAAAAGTATTTATTTGGATTCGTTCGGAAATATAGCACCGTCATCCATGCATGTGTTGAAGATTCATTATTTCGTAACCAATGACATTAACGTACGTAAAGGACCGTTTACACAGGGCCAATCGACGAGCCATTGCATTAAGGTAAGCCATTATTAGCGTCGTGTAAATAGAGACAATCCATTATGGAGTGTCTCCAGACCAGTGATAAAGCAATCCACTAAATTAGAACGATTCCCCCAACGCACGTGCATTGAATTGGCTCATTTAATGGCTTTGTGTGAACGTGCACCCTGACCCAATCCACTATTATAGTTTGCCTTGCCGTTTAGTAAAGAATCTTGGAGAAACTTATTGCAATGCTAGCTGTAGTGTAGATGGACGTTGCGAACTTCGCAGAAGTACTTGACTTATCTCACTAGAAATATGGCCCTTTTGAGCCTTCCTTTTCGCCTTGTTTAAATTTTCTTCTGCCTTATTATACAATAAATTTATGTGGACCGAATCGTCTATTCTATTACACGTGACAGCTTTATGAAATGGCTCGTCAATTGGCCCCAAATGAATGGGTCACCTTTTGTAACTGAAAGACAGACAGGTAAGCAACAATTTACCGCCCTATAAAGTGCTACGACCGGCGTATTTCGCTAATCTTACTTCATAGCACCAAATCAATACGTAAGCTTGGTATAATAAAGCCACATATTATCATTAAAGTCATAAAAATTATGAACTACGTGAATTAAATTATGCATACGTGAAATTTTATAACTCTCCTATAGTACCGGCACGCTATGACGACCGTTTTGACGTTTGTCCGCTCATCAAGTTTTGTATTAATTCATAACTATGTTGTTTATTTTTTCCCATCCTCTAAGCTATGTTGAAGAACCTAATTGATGTACCTACAATGTTGTCAATAGTAACGTGCTGTAAAGTTTATGGGATGTATATAATTTTACGACATAAGGGACTATCACACATATACGGGACGTGGACGGGCTGTGCTCCGTCAGGGACTTAAAAAAATATCGTTGCGTCTATTTTGTATGAACTCGTTCACACATGTCCGTGTCCGGGCCGACACTGGAACGGGCCCGCAGTTCATATAAACTAGCACGCTCCGTCCACGTCCCAGGCACGGCCCTGATGTGTGTGGATAGTCCTTTGCTCGGCATTTATAAAAATGAAATCTAATACGATCGTCACTAATGGGGTCGCTGTCCAGCATAACTTCTACCTCCGGCAACTCGCGTCAAAGCTCAATGCAAAACTAAGCAATTTTTTAATTGACTGGGTCAATGTTGATGATATATTAAGTAAACATTTTTATTTTCGTTTTATTGAAACTTTATAATCAGCTACCCCTTGCAATACTAGTTACAAATCATATGCGACTTGCATTTGATTATTTTTTTTCGATAATGAATTGAGATTTGACCTCACTATCTGTCAAAACGGCCATCATAGCGTGGTGCCGGTACAAGTTCCCGACTAATATCTTTCGTAGAAGTATTTACTTGCAAGTATAACGTGTAGCAGAACTGGGCGGAATTATGAACATACGGCACTCGGATAGTAATGCGTTTTTTATCTTATTTCTACTCAACCACCGCCCGCTCAAACCGCAGGAGCCTCAATCAAAGTAGACATCGCGCCAAATTTATGCGCCGCAACCAAATCGCAGTGGACTTTTTGATTTAATGCATAAAAACTAACACATATATACAGTCGGCTTTATTTCATTTATAGTTTTTGTAATATAAGTACATAGTCATAAATACCACGACATACATTAATTTAAAAGATTTTACGTTTTATTCGTACGTAAAGCCGAGGCAAAAGATTTAATGCTCAAAAAATTTTAATTTTAATATAAGAATTATTTTTAAAATACTTAAAAGTTCGTAAATAGTATACGAATAAACGTTATTAAGTCTAAATTTTCATTTTTTGCAACTTCCTCGTTAGTGTGATAGAAAAATAAAATTGTATGTCACACGGGGCGGGACAGCAATTACGAACGTTCGGGCCGTTACAGCGCTCGCCTTGTAATTTTGCAGATGTGGCTTTATACACCAAGAGTACGAATTTATTGGATGTTATGGGTGCAGGACATTAGCGCTTGCGATGTAACCACAATCATTCAAACGGATACATGGAGCTGACACTTACGCTGCAGAAAACTCAGCAAGGGACCAGCATAACTTTCAATAGGTAAGTAGATAACTTATGTTTCATTAAATGGGACACGCATTTGTAAATAAGTCATAATGAACTCTATACTTGTTGCCTACAAAAATAGAAAAAAACGCAATCCAAGGTTATCTGGAAAACATAAGAAATCTAACGAACTTGAGGCGCGAAATGTCGCCTCTTGTAGGTATACGACGTAATTTTAGTAGCAGTAGAGCTCCTTGTGAAAGAATTCGTCCAGGGAAGTACTGCCACCTTACCTATTTCTGCCGCCAAGCAATAATGTGAGCATTACTGAATTCACCGTGAAGGGTTAAGGGTGCTGGTGAAATTATAGGCACATGGGACTTGTTAACTTACGTCTCAGGATGCCGGGCGCAGTGGAAGTGATCCTCAGATCTTTGGGATTTAAAGCTCTGAGTAGCACTGCAACTGTTACGGGCAGGCGTGTAGCTTACCATCAGGCGCACGATTTGTTCGTCCCGTTCTGTGATATTATAAAAAAAGCTATATAATTTAGCGCAAAACACTCATAGCCTCGCATTATGGAAACCCTGTATCGCGGGTGCCATGGTGACACACATAGACAACCACAAACAAAGGCCATGCAAATATTTCTCTCGGCCCGGGAATTCTGCGAACTTCTGTGTGACAAACCAGCAATGGTAACAGTTCGGTCACAGAGGCAGTTGTTACTGCCTCGCGTATGCCAATAACTTTTAGCATTTTTGAACATTGGAAGCGAGGACCTTCCCTGCAAAGTACCGGCGCATGTATCTACTTTCAGTATAACAATAAACAAGATATCTACCCGGTGTAAGTGTCTTAGGCGGTTAGTGAATTTATATTTGTCCGGCGTAAACGTCCTGCGCCCGAATATTAAACTTTACATCCCTTTCAAGTACAGTTGAAATCATTATTAAGTACTTACTCTATGTCCGTCGTCTCTCGTAACAACGGTAGGGTATTCGCCCAATGGAATATTACCGTCAGGAGCCTCACCGGTGTATAACAAGGTGTGGGAATGCGCTCCAACTATGATATCGACATCGCGGGAAACACTCTGCGCTAAACGCCTAGAATACAAATTTGACATACATTACGTAAGATGTATTGCAATACAATACATGTAAGCAAATGCCTAATCCCGCACTAACCCGCTTCATCAGATCCTACAGCCAATAGCCAACAGGTGCAATTTTGTTGCTATTTGGGAAAGCATTGATTGGATCGAGGTGGACCGGATGCACAGCACGTCTCCGAGCAAACTAGCCCAGGTTATAATAAATATTGAAAAATATAAAACTGACGTATGTTTTCCACTTAAAATAATTAATTTGAAAAAGGAAGATTCTTGGGTAAATGAAAAGATTATTAATTTAAATGCGTTATTATTTTGTCATGCGAGCAATTATGTGTAAATTATGTGCGAGGTAATACTACACATCAATACGACCCACTTGTACTGAACCTCTCTGAAACTGAAAGAATACTATTGAATAAAATTCATGCTATTGCTATTGCAAGTAGCAGTAGAGCTCCTTGTGAAAGAGTTTGTCCAGGAAAGTGCTGCCACCTTACCTATTTCTGCCGACAAGCAGTATATTAGCATTACTGTGGTCCGGTTTTATAGAGTAAGGGTACTGGTAAAATTACAGGCACAGCTTTCCGCAATTTTCACGGTTTATTCAGTGTTTTTACATGGGTTGATGTGATCTGTCCCAAATTTTTCTACACAAGTTTTACATCAACCTCTTGTTTATGCGGGAAGGGCACTATGACCTGCGCGAGCGAACCCCCACAGGGACCATCTAAGTCAGGTCCTAACCCCGGATCAGCCCGTTTGCACTTCATCTGGTGCCTTAAGGTGCCTACAGATACGATCGACATTGACGATCGGTCGATCGACAATGTCGATTAGGAGCCTACATACCTACTCGACATTGTCGATCGAGATCGAGAGTCTTCCGAGAGAGAGAGAATCCTTATGGAAATGGCGTTTATAACTGAATACATGATGGCTGACACGACATTTCGCATTTCTAAATGCAAGATGGCAGTCACGATTTCTCAAATAATGTCAAGTTAGGTATCGTTTTCGAGATATTTGGGGGTGCTCATTACGAATATAGTACTTATTTGTAAATCCAAGATGGCGGACACAATTTTTCGGAAAATGTAATATGGGTGTCATTTTCGAGGTATTTGGGGGTGCTCGTTACGAATATACCCAACTTGCCATTTGTCGAAAAATCGTGCTCGCCGTCTGGATTTAGAAATGATTGCCATATTCATAATGAGCATCCCCAGATATCTCGAAAACGATACCTAACTTGCCATTATTTGAGAAATCGTGCTCGCCATCTTGGATTTAGAAATGAGTGCCATATTCGAATTGAGAATCCCCAAATACCTCGAAAAGGATACCCATATTGAATTTAAAAAAAATCGTGTCCGCCATCTTGGATTTACAAATAAGTGCTATATTCGTAATAAGCATCCCCAAATACCTCGAAAAGGATACCCATATTGAATTTTTTTGATAAATCGTGTCCGCCATCTTAGATTTACTAATAAGTGTTATATTCGTAATGAGCCCCAAATATCTCGACAACGATACCCAACTTGCCATTATTTGAGAAATCGTGCCAGCCATTTTGCATTTAGAAATGCGAAAAGTCATGTCAGCCATCATGTATTCAGATATAAATGCCATTTCCAGAAGGATTACTAATAATAAATTTTTGAAAATTCTTGGCAACCATCTTGGATTTAGAAATTAATGCCACATTCTCAAGAAACACTCCCAAACAACTCGAAAACGTCTATAATTCTCGTTGTCGAACGATGGACAATGTCGATTATGTCTATAGGTTCCTAATCTACATGGTCGATCGACAATGACAATCGACAGTGACGATCGACAATGTCGATCGTATCTGTAGGCACCTTTACGTGAGTCGATTCGTGTGCACGTACAGCACCCTCCCAATTTTCCAGATAATATTTTTTTTATAATTAATTTAATATAATTAATTTTCCCAATTTTCTAGTCGCGCTCCGCATGACTGGCGGTTGCCACCGCTGAGCCGCCAACTCTAAGTCGACTACCAAATCTCCGCAATGGTGGCGGAGCTGTAAGACACGGTCACTTCCCGATACCAAATGAACGGCGTCTCTCCAGTTCCCAAATTCCTATGCGGCCGGAGGGATCGGAAGATGTCTAGCCACGTTAATTTGATCAGTAAATATCGAGCTAGCTAGTTAGTAAATGAACGTCATAAACGGAATTCTTATAAGGGAGTTACCACATTTGTGAACGGCTTGAGCCGGTCGGAAAAGCATACGTGACTTTATTATTCCAAAATATACACATATACATATTACTCACATATCGCTTGTGTAGCCAACATGTGAAAGCAGAATAATGATATCAACACCTTGCTCCGTGAGGATAGCAGCTTCTCGGTTGATAGCTTCTAGTTCATCCTCCATTATTACCCTGCCGATTGGTGCTGAGAACTGGAAACGAGAAAAATATAGAGATGAGGGAAATCGTTACACATATCCAAAAATATAATGTAAAATCAGTCAATCAGTCTCGGCGGTGACATTAGCTGAGTGGATCCTTTTACATACGCCACAGCCGCACACATGACATGTACTTAGTACACAATAGTGTTTAATATTTTTTGCTTTGTGGTCATTTCATTCACCTATTACTAAGATTTTATTTTTATTTCATTTTATCTTATTTTTTTATTTTTCTATTTTATTTTTGTTTTAATTTATCTTTTCTTTTTTTAATTTCTTACTGTGCATTTTTGTGTTGTGGCGTTTTGTAATAAAAGGTTTCTATTCTATTCTATACATTGCGGACTCACCACAACGAAAATAGCACGACTTTTTTGCTCATAATGAATGAATGTGTTGCCCTTGTGTTGGATGTCTTAACCTTGGTGTTATATGCCTGTCAGTGTGCA
>NW_020655586.1:0-10713 GCF_003589595.1 Hyposmocoma kahamanoa | reverse complement strand
TCATGTTGCATCGTGTAATAATAAATAAATAAATAAATAAATAAATACCCCGTTTTCAATAAACGGATTAACTTTAGAGTTGTACATAAAAAAAAAACAAATCTGAATTTGCATTGAAATTTCTCTTTTTACAACCTGTGTACCTAATTCGTAGTTAAATAAAGGCCTTTCTAGATACACGCGTTTTCCCTACCGCTGTGGGTAGCGGAATCCGAGTAGGTACGCGGTATTCCCAGCGCGGTATACCCGCGTCCCGCGGCGAAACTTATTCGTAAAGCAAGTGATAAGCCTACTACTATACTACTACTATACTGCCTACCTGGGCTTTATACCGGTTTTGCTCTAGCCGCGGAACTTCATAGAAATACCCAGCGGCATACCGGTATTAGTAGGACCACGAGAAAACAGCGGTATAGAAACATCAGCTCATACCGCCGCTGGTGGCGCGGGAAGTATTTTTATCTATTAGTACACTCTTTCAACAGGGTTCATGATTTTTTTAAATATGTGAAGTAAATCACTGCTTTTGCGAAATATATATTTCTGGATCCGAAAAATTATTTAAAAATTGTATGGCCAATAAAAATGAAATACCAGCGCCATCTATTGATTAACGACGTCCATCTTCGTGGATTTAAAGCGAAAACGTTCACATGATTAGCCCGTGCCCACAGCGGTAGGGAATATCACTTACATCTAAACAGGCCTTAACGCACTGTTATGAAGAAACAAATCTTATTACTTACTTAACAGCTCGATTTCTAATAAAATCCTTCGACACTCCAGCCATAACCACCAGTAAGTCCAGCGCCTTCTTCAACACCACCACATCGCTCCCCTCCACTTTACTCACCAGCGGTGCCCAGCTTTGATGCACTAAAGGCAACAACTCGTCTTCATGCTGCACCAGTATTGGCAAACCACTTGTGAATATTTGCAATGCAAGAATCGTTTCTTCCCGATGTTTTGAAGACATGAAATTGATGCAGCGCTTTAGGACTGTTATTGTTACCTTTATGTGTTGAGGGAGGGGTGGCTTTTCTTCTGTGAATAAATAAATTAATGGTAGTAAATGTCGGTACGCTTCGTCTCAGATTCGAATACCGACCATCAACAAATCGACCCCTCCTACGTAAAGTATCGTATGTCGAATTGCCAAGTTTATGGATTCTTATGTGGGATAAAGCGGCAGATATTCAAACCATATTTGTATTGCAAAAACGAGCGATTCGTTCTGTGTACCGTCTAGGCTCTCGGGTTTCTCTCAGAGAAAAGTTTAAGGGACTGGTATTATGACTGTGGCATTACAATACATTTACTCATACATTTAAGTACAAATACACATAATTCCAACAATAAAGACATCCATAATATTAACCTTAGAGCTAAGTCCAAACTTAACTTATGGTACCACGATTTCGTTTAACCAAGGTAAACAACTCTTTTATGGGGAACTGTATACGTTTTTACAATAAGATTCCGGGGCATATATTAAGATTATCATTTTCTATTTTTAAAAACTACATTAAAAATATTTTGATTGAAAAGTCATATTACATCAATTTTGTAGATAGATAAACATGTATGGAAAGACGACACGGCTCCAGAATCCACACAAATTTGATTCAAAGTGTATTCTATAGCATTTAAGTTTATTTGAAAAGAGCAATCCCTAAAGTTTCTTGCTCGTTCTTCTCAGGGAAATCAGCGTAGTGAACGAGCAGTAGCTTAATGCAATGTAATGTAAATGTGACGTTTTTAAGTGTAAATTTATTTTATCTATGGAATAAATGATCTTTGACTTTACAGGGGAGCGTTTTAAAGTTTTGGAATTCACTGAAATGAACATAACACGTGAGGTTAGCATTTCTCAGTTTTATTCTGCAAAGTTCGTTACTCACATAGAGTATTGTAAAATCCTAGATATCTAGGATCTAGAGAATTCAGAATTTTAAAACGCTCCCCTGTAAACTTGGCAATTTCGACATACGATAATTTACGTAGGAGGGGTCGAAATATTAGAATACTCAACAGCACGTCAAGCTGTACAATTTTGTTCGAACATTGCCTCCAGTGCAACGGAACAAGATCCTCAATGTGTAGCTTAATGTGCTTCCGTCTGCACATACAAGTGATACCCTGAACGGGCGTAGCAAAGGTACATTTATAATTTAAATACAATTTAAACTTGTGCGTAATTAGTTAAAATAGATATTATATTAATTTTCTTATAATTATTATCGTCTTTATTCCTATTTTGGCCGCTGGCTTACTAGTATCGACATAATTTTTTATTCATACACATTTTAATAATGACAGGCGAATTTGATTATCTATAGTCTGTCTTTTTTGAAGATAGAGTAAAACGGCATTTGCAGGGTTGCCAGTTTTCATAAAAATTTAAATAGTCTTGTAGTTATTGTCGACAGTTTTATCGATATATTGTGAAAGTAGGTAAATTTGCCAAAAATGTCTGAATTGAGAATGTTAATACGTTCTAATCATTGACTTACAATTATATGGACGTCGAGTCCGCGCTAAAAAGTGTCCGCACTTGTAAGTCGCTAAAATCGTATACAGAGCGCCAAACTCCGCTTTAGTCTTCATTTGTTCGACTAACAGCGTGATACTGCGATGACATTACAATTTAAATTTGAATAGGTTGACTTGGGACATTTTTTTCGTGGTTTTTGTATTAGACCCGTCGTCCATTTATTTGTAAGTCAATGGTTCTAATGATTACTAATTGCGTTATTGCCTTCTTTATTCCAATTTTGACCGTTGAAGAGATATAATTCTAAATGTAGTGGATATCTCCAAATTAATTTATGCCCAGTAGTTGAACGAATTCAAATGAAACAAGTTCGGCTTTTATTGCATAAGCTTAACCAACATTCAATCAACTGTCGATAGAATATTTATCGACTGCAATCACTAATTTAATTAATTCATTCATTCATTAGCTGCTTACAAGCGGGCAACACTTTTGCGCTATGAACTGTCATTTTACTACCATCTTCAAAATAGACACACTATAGTCTGCAAAAGCGGCGTGCGCATTGTGTGACGCTGCAGTTGCGCTTCCAATATTGTATGAAAATCAGTTGTGATGCGGTTTCAGCGCAACAGTGGCGCCACTGCAGTGCTTCTATAAGCGCCTAATTTAAAGGCGCCCTAAATTTAAAATTACTTAAATGATGCCTAGCCGGGCATTGAATAGAAAACCTTGTCTAAGCATTTTTCACAAACAAAACTATTAATAGTTTACCTGTAACTCTATCATCATAATCTAAAACATCGTCTTCTTTCTTCTTCAAATCTTCTTTGTACATTTCTTCTATACTCTTCCCGCTCTCTTTCTCCATTTCCTCATTACTCAACAACCTTTCCGTTTCTTCCTGACTCTCGATGTACTCTAAGGCGTATTTGAATATATCTAAATGTTCATTAGGAGTTTCGGGTTTTGAGCGTAGTGGTGGAGGGAACCATTTTCGAATGCACTCGATGAATGTCAGGAACACTTGTAAGTACGCTTGGAGATCACGCTGGTGGTATTTATCACAGCTTTGGACTAGGACCTGAAAGAATAATTATTTGTTATGTAAGGCTGCAAACTTATTGTATGACGCGAGGGCTTGTAATGAAACCTGAGCAAGCGAATGATGCTAAGATTTGATTCAAACATAGAATCCTGAGCATAGCGAGGATTTCAAGACACGAGACGCAAAACAACTTTGCTGCCGAGCGAAACACAACTTTTCACCTCACTATAGCTAAGGTCGATGAAAGAAAAACAGTTGACCTATAACAAATCAGTTTTATTCATTCATACATGAAAAATAAATTAATAAACAAAATTAGTTATCGTTGTCAATTGAAAATCAACAATAATGAGAATAAAATATACTAACGGATTTATATTAAGTACATAAATAATGTACGACAAATCGCGTAGTTGAACGTGTCATATATTTATGTTTTCGATGACAAATCGAAAGAAAAAGTTAGACGCTTTAGTAACAGCAGAGCTCCTTGTGAAAGAGTTCGTCCTGCCGCCAAGCAGTAATGTCAGCATTACTGTGTTCCGGTTTTGAAGGGTAAGGGTGCTGGTGAAATTACAGGCATATGGGACTTGTCAACTTACGTCTCAGGGTGATGGGTGCAGTGGTAGTGCCCCCCAGATCTTTGCAATTTAAAACTCTGAGTGGCACTGTAACTGTTATGGGCAGGTTTGTAGCTTACCAACAGGCGCACGACTTGTTTGTCCCGTCTCTTGATGGGTTAAAAAAAAAGATACACCAACAGTCCATCATTAAGTTCGAATTTCAAAAATTTTTCCACTCTAGCGTGGAAAAAATGCATTCTAATGAGAAAGAAAGCCTTTATGAGCTAGTTTCACCTCGAAAAGTTTGTTGTCGTTTTGTTTTGTTCTGTAAAGTTGTTTGTTACAAATCGCACTCGCAATGATTAAGGAGGACATTAAAATTGACCCTAAATAACTACCACCACGTTTAAAATACTGACTGACTTATTATAGTCTGTTTCTGTATAAGGGATACAGAAACAGTAAACAAATCGGTTTGGTTAAAATTCTAAAGCAATCACTCAATAAATAGAATAAATAACACTTCACGTATATTTTGAAGATTTGGACTGAATATCTCATCACTATTTCCAACAATTTTCATCTGAATAACAACTTAAAATCGTATTTGAAAAATGTTGGTCCACATGTGAGGTTATTTTTCAAATGAAGAAATATAGATTATCTATGGTAGCATAGCACTGGACGAAAAAAAATCATCCAGTTCATTCAATGAAAGTTTTTGCAATCTTTTAGTAACTCGAATATTTCAATCACAATCGAACAAGTATCTAAGTGTAAGTATTTGAAGGAAGATTTATATATATTTATTATGATTTGGACATTTTAAATTTACTTTTATAGATCATGTAAGAAAAAAGACATACTAATCCTGTGTATGAAAATATCATCACTCAGTATCGAATTATATTATTTTTTGTTAGGAATCAACAGCGAAATGGCAACAAAGACTGTTATTCCAACTCATTCAATTAAACAAATCGATTCATTAAATTAATTAATTGATTCATATTTGGCAGTACAACTGGCTATCACTAATTGTTTATGGTCGAGTCAGTGACGTGTTTGTCTTAGGCCGGACGCCCAATGACGGGATGGCAAGGGATTTTTAGACGACGAAGAGTAATGTACCTTAAGATTGTGACATTATAGTTGCAACTTCAATGATAATGATCGTAGCTGCAAAAAAAGCTGCGGTATGCTTCGGGGGATGCCGAGCCGGTAATCTGCGGAATGCCTAGGCAGCCTCGGGGACGCTTAGGCAGCCTTCGGGATGCATCGGAAGGCCGAGTGAGACTATGCGGGTAAACGGGGCGAGGGGAGGCACGCATGGCAAGGCTGATCTGAGGAGAGACCAGGCGCAAGCACGATGTCGCGACGGAATGCTTCAGCTTGCCTAAGGACGCTTATGCATGCTCAACGACGCCACATCGTACCTAGGGATACCGCGGCATAATTGCCATCAGTATGCGCTTGCATGTAGGGATGCCGAAGGCTCCCCTGCCGAGTCATTCCGTCAGTGGGCGCCGGACCTTAACCTGCTCTTTCTTAACGACGTCCTTAATTTAGTGAAATAAATATTATAAAAATCATTTTATAACAAATATTTTAGTTTCGGTAATGGGGGTATAGAAGCAAACTTACGTTTTCCACAATACCGTAGAGGCAATCCAGTATACTGGAATCACTGTATTCCATCACGACTGACAATATTTGTAACGCCGATTTGCTGTTCCAAGCCTGAAAGCAGTATTAAGATTTCAAATGCAATGTGGTCAATTAAAAAGTCATTTACTTCATGTTATCAATCTCTTGGCCTCCAACACTGTTCTAACTTCTATGTTGCTTGTTGCCAATCGGCTATCCGAAGCTCACACAGATCTTTGTGGATTTTGTCGATCCAGCGATATCTAGGAGGTCCAACCGGCCTTCTGCCAGTCGATTGCCCCATATATGCTCTCTCGTCGATCTTCACCCATCGTCTCGACGTGGCCAAGCCAGCGAAGTCAGGCTGATTTGGTCTCTCCCGTGATGTTAGTTTACCAGATCCTCGTTCTCTAGATTTTTTTCCTTATCCGAATGTTACAATGCTATACAACTTATAATAACAATGTCAAGGGATAATATAATCGTCACTAATACAAACAGTAATAATGGAAACAAAAAACAGTAACATAACCACAAAATATAAATAAACACGAAATTTTATTGACATACAACGACGTTTTTTATTTAAACAGCTTTTTTGACGTAACGCCATGTGCGAGAAATGTATGTAAGATTTTTCTTCACTCAGCCGGGTATCTTTAGAGCTACTAGCGGCTGACAAGAGATGTCGCTTTATTAATTGCAATATTTATTTGTAAAAAGCCCTTTAAATCAAAAACAAAGATATTTTTAGTTATCATTGATACAAAGATCGAATGAACAGAAAGAAAATTTCCTTCGTTTCGTCGGGATTCGAACTAGCACCTGTCTGCCAGACAGGGGTTAACCGCTCTCCCAACTGAGCTATGGAACGAACCAGCAGACCTTAGGAATTTTTCTGTGCTTGCTGCAGATCTTTGTTTTTGGTTTTTAACGACTTTTTGCCGTAGCCATCTGTGAGAAATCCATACAAGTTTTTCTTCGTACCCATAAGATCTTTGTGATTTAAAGCTCCGAGTGGCACAGCAACTGTTATGGATAGGCGTATCTCTTCCCACCAGGCGCACGACTTCGTCCCGTCACTTGGTATAATAATAAAGAAAGGACAATACTAGCTTTAAAAATCGGTTAATTAGGTTTGTGTGTTACCTTTTTCAGTCTCAAAGTAACTTGATTGGTAAAGTAGTCAGCATTGCACCTTATGAGATCTGCCACTGAGTTGTGCCCGCAAGCTATCGCGATGTCGTTGATGGCCTTTAGCCCTGCTAAGTGCAGCATTTCGTATTTGCAGCCTGTGAATATAACATATTGGTAAATGATCATTTTGCCTGTACTTATGTGACGATGTTGACCTCCTTCATCATCTACCAAAATTGTCTATTAGGGAGTGTTTTATATTAATTGTACTTTTTATCGAGTTCTTAGCTTTTCGCGATCGTTGTACATAATTCAACTATTTTTCCGGATTTAAATCGCGTATTTTTGTTTTTTCATACCAACCTACGTTTCGGGCTCTTTACAGGTCCCGTGTTGTTGACTGAGGGGGAATAGTCATCAACCAGTTATATCTAATATTAATGAAATACCTTATATTTCAACTTTACAAAGAAACTTTCCAATTTACGCTACATTATGTTTTGCAAATTATTTTAACAATATGAATTTTCTATTAAATTCAAGTTATTATTAATTCATAATGGAAATTAGAATAAATTAAAACATATTAATTAGTACTGCGATTTAAATCCGGAAAAATAGTTTCATTTCCTATGTACATACTTTTTACATCATTTTATTTGTTACATTTTTTCATATCTCCTTTTAAACTTTTTTTTAATATTAAGTAACGAGACGAACAGGTCGTGTGTCTGGTGGTAAGCTACACGCCTGTCCATAATCTGTAAAGACCTGAGAGGCACTGCCACTACGCCCTTCACGTTGAGACTTAAGTTGCCAATAACTGCTTGGCGGCAGAAATAGGTAAGGTGGCAGTATTTGCCTGGACGAACTTTTTCACAAGGAGCTCTATTCCTCCTAGTATTTCAAGTTTATATCTGGCAGAAAACATGAGACAGGTTAATTATTTTTTTTTTTTGGGAAAAGTACCAAGCTCCATACTAATTCGGTACAAGTATTTTAGAACAAACTATCAAAAACGACGAAAAAATGTTTAGGGGCCCTTTTAGCAAAACTATGATCATGTTGGTTGAAACGTTATTGCTTATCAGCATCCTCCTTTTCTTTTCTTTTTAATCATGTAAATCAAGTCCAAACTGGTCTGTCGATAACGCACCTACTCTCTCTAACACCAGACACAAAGTCCTCAACAAAAACGGTTGGTAGTCCTCCTTCAGCCTCCTCGCCATGATACCGACTCCCTCCGTGAGCAAGCAGGACAGCACCATGTTCTTCTGCGCCGCCGCAGAAGTTGGGCACGTGGAAGGGTCAGCGGAGGACGGCGCGCGGGGGACGAGGTAGCTTATGGCCGTGTACCGAGTCTCTACTGCGCCTTCGTACAGATCTAACAAAAAAATTATAGAAGCGTAAAAGTAGCCGTTAGTGACCATCAGCGCCATCTGTCGAAATTAGTCAAAACTATTGATTGATTTGTCGATCGATGATTCTGGATATGAAATAATAAATCGAACAAGATGGCGTTATCTGCGGCATAAGAACGGGTCCAACTAAGCTTAGTTGGTATAGCGCCTGGCATTAGATTTTTTCTGAGTATTCGATCTTTGTATTAATAATTAAAATAAACTAGTTGAGTAATTTCACAAAAAATAATGGAATATCAATTCAATAAAAATTTAAATTAATAATCTTTTACAAGGTGCTTACCAGGAACGCTGTCCTTAGTCCATGCTCTAGGATTATAAATACGAACATCAAGTGTGTCGTCACTCGTGAGCGGCGTTTCCCCACTACCCACTTCGAGTGGCAGGTACCACATGTTCTCTTCTATGTATGTGTTGAGAATCCGCTTTGCCACGCTGAGTGGGGCGTTTGGAGCTAGAATGAGATTTCGTCAGTATATATAATAAATACATCAAGAAGGTCGTCAAGTTATACAGTTTCCGTGTATTCGGATTTAAAAAGTCCATGGTAGTTAGGATTAGGATTTTCCAGGTTGGTGCTACATATGATATAGCACAAGAATATAGTCTGACTTTAATGCAGCTTTTCTTCAGAAAAGTAGAAAACACAACGTTGCCCCCGTACATATAATTAAGACAACTTTTGCATCTCGACAATGAAAAAAACAATCGAGTAATATTTGTAACTAGACGAATAAAGTGCTGCATGTGTACCCGCTAAGTGCCTATGAGTGTAGAATTGAGAGAACTAAATGGTTGAAATAAAAAAATATAATGAAGTTGAAAATCTTTTGCGACTCTCGGGGTCGTATTCCAGAACTCTACTCAATACTCAAGTCAGGACTTGAGTATTGCAGTGAGCACTGAAAATCATACTCAAGTCTTTGCCATTAGGGTCGTATTTCCAGTTTTTCTGTTTCAGCTTGAAATCATTCTCAAGTCTGCTCAAATCCTGACTTGAGCATTGAGTAGAGTTCTAGAATACGACTCTCGGTCTAAGTAATCACCTACTCTCAAACACACACACACAAACACACAGTAAAATATATACTATTTACAAAGAGCAACCCTTACAGAGTCTTACTCATTCGTCTCGTGGGAATCTGCCTCACGAACGAGTAGTAGTGTTTAACCAATTGGATGATATCAAGTATAGTTTGTGTAGCTATGAAACATTTTCAGTTTGGATTTGTGCGTTAGACGTTGAGACCCTCACCCGAGCCCATCCAATTCATGACGTAAGCGATCTCGCAGTCTCGCTGCTGCTGGAACATCTCCATGAGCCGATCGAGCATGAGCTCGGCTGACTCCGCGTCGCCGATCAGCCGGCAGATGTCTTGCAGCCGTTGCTCACACTGCGGAGTGTCCAGGTGACGCAGTTTGCACCATGGAGATGTGATCGGGGGTGGAGATGTCACGTCTGAGGGAAATCTTAATAATTAGTATGACGGGGATGTGGGAAGAGATTTACTGAGAGTCGCAATTTACTGAAGTGGTTTTAAGTTCCGTATTGTTAAAGTCCATAAAGGTGCAGTATTAAAGAAGCTATTCAGCGGTTCGAAAGGATTGGTCGGGAAGGTCATTCGCTGAGGAAAAATTTCACAAAATCGTACAACGTCATCTATTGGAAAAAGTTGGAATCTTTTCGCAAATCAAGCATTCGTGATTTTTATCAATGCACTTTATACAGTATGATTTCTTTAACTGCGGTAAGTAATATAAGTAATGCTGGGAAACTGTCTTAGGAACCATTAGGTTTTGGGAAAACCAATTTGACATTGTCTATTTTTTTTATCAAGCGTGACTTGTCCTCAAAAATGAATAAAATAGATTTTTTTTAATGCTGATCGATTAAATTCTTTGTAAGAGCGTTTGCGCCCTGCATCCGATTCGTAAGTTCCGAATCCGAAACTATACAAATCCATAAAACTCGGACCCAGTTCGGATGTCGCTTCGTCCGACCCCAATCCGAGAAAATACGAATATCGCTTGTACACTTAGAGATAAAATGATACTTCTGACACCTGTGACATTTCGGACCGTCATTTCTCGGATTCGGAATACGAATCGGAAGTAAGCGGCGTTTGCGCACACCCTAAGCATTAAAAAATCGACGCAGCAGAAGTGATCAAATTTAATAAAATGTTTTTTTTTTCTAAAAATAATCATTTTCATGTACGGTCAACAACGCAGCAAGCCGAATATCGTCTCCAGTGCAATGGAACAAGATCTGTCAATATGTAGTCGTCTGTACATGAAAATTATTTTTTTAGTATCTAGTAACGTGACAAGCAAGTCCTGTGCATGGTGGTAAACAACACACATAATATTACAGTGTTTAACTGTTGCTTTGTTCGTCATGGA
>NW_020655585.1:0-13232 GCF_003589595.1 Hyposmocoma kahamanoa | reverse complement strand
TTTGAATTTTCATAGAATCTTCATGGTTTGAGGTTTTCGAATGAAACTTTTTTCAAATGGTTTCTGTGATTTTTTTTTTTTTAAATTTGAAACATTTGAATATCGACTTTCAATTGTTTTTGTTATTCAATTTAGACAAGAAAGATGGATACTGCGAAAATTCGAGTGATTTTTGAATACGAGTTCCGACGCGGAACTAACGCGGCAGAAACAGCCCGCAATATCAATGCTGCGTTTGGAGAGGGGTCTACTAATGAACGCCGTGCGATTTTGGTTTAAACGCTTTCGTGATGGAAATTTCGACTTAAAGAACGAGGCACGAGGAAGACCGCCCACACAGGTGAATAACGATGAATTAAGAGAGATAGTGGAAGCCGATCCTAGTCAAACTACCCAGGAATTAGCGGCCTGGTTTAACGTTACCTTACCCACAATATTGACTCACTTGCGTCAAATCAATAAAATAAAAAAATACGAAAAATGGGTGCCTCATGATTTGACTGATCTGCAGAAAGAAACGCGTGTTGAAACTTGTGTTGCCTTGTTGAACCGGTACAGAAATGAAGGAATATTGGATCGAATTGTAACATGTGATGAAAAGTGGATTCTTTATGAAAACCGGAAAAGAAAAATGCAATGGCTGACCCCAGGTCAAATGCCACAACAGTGTCCTAAAGCAAAACTTACCAATAAAAAGGTAATGGTAACTGTTTGGTGGTCTCAGCATGGTGTTATTCACTATAGTTTTCTCCGATCTGGTCAAGCAATAACGGCAGATGTCTATTGTGTCGAACTCCGAACCATGTTGACAAAACTAGCAGTAAAACAGCCCCGACTCATGAATCGATCTTCACCATTATTGCTCCACGACAACGCGAGACCTCACACAGCACGAGAAACCATTTTGACCCTTCAGGAACTGCAGTTAGAAACCATTCGTCATCCTCCGTATTCACCAGACCTTGCTCCAACGGACTACCATTTTTTTCGTGATTTGGACAATTATTTACGTGACAAGAAGTTTTCTTCCCAGGAGGCAGTACAAAATGCTTTCACACAGTTTGTGCAGTCTAGATCGTCGGAGTTCTATCGCAAAGGCATTAATAACCTTCCCATTAGATGGCAGCAATGTATAGATAATAATGGCAACTATTTTGATTAAATAAATTTGTTAAAAATTTAAAAAATAAGCAATTTGGATTTTCAGTACAACTCGGCAATTTCATACTTTAACCCCTATGTAAGTAGTGAAAATACCTAATTATTAACTAAGTAATGACGATCAACTTGGACATGCAATTTCAAATGCCTTGGTTACCTTATTTAAAAGTACATGTCCAAAATATAACATTTTAAGTACTTTTAATATATTTTTTAAATATATCTTCAATATTACTCTAGTTAGTGAGTTAATGAAAAATATGATATTATATCGATATAAATACATAATAGACATGTGTAATTATTAGGATTCTGGATTCTATTAATAGAATCATAGATAATAGATTCGCGTTAGCATTTTCGCTATGTTGCCGCTCTGATCACGTAACGTAATAGTGCAAGAAAGTGATGGGTAACCCTGCCACTTCACGCACACATTTGCGCGTATGCCGATAACGCCTTGCTGTGTGTAGTAGTAGTAGGTAAATAATTTTCGACCGTTGTATGGAGTGTCCGGGGTGTGCTACAGGAATGAACACGTTCGTCTGCCCCGATAGCGTGTGGCCGGAGGGTTCGACCCGCGCACAGCTAGCGCGTCTTAGTTGAAGTCCTGAGACTAGGAGATGCACGCGCGGGCCACGTGTGTTGCCCTAAAGTCGATTGTTATGTCCGGACATTGTCGCAGGACACTGCTACCTGGCATCTCCGGCACTAACCCGGAGAGCTAGTAGAGGATGAGCTAGACATTCTCCGGTTCCTCAGGCCGCGTAGGAATTTTGGAAATGGCGAGAGGCCGTTCATTCAGCGTCGGGAAGTGAGCGTGCCTTACAGCTCCGCCACCAATAAGGAAATTTGGTAGTCGACTTAGAGTCGGCGGCTCAGCGGTGGCAACCGTAGTTGCGACGGAAAGTGAGCGGATAGCTACGGCACTTATTTGGAAAATAGGGAGAGTGTTGTATGTGCACCAGGAGCGGCTCATCTAAGGCTTACAGAGAACCGGATAAAATTAGTGAAAACGGGCTGATTATTAATGATTGTTAATGTAAGGGCTGATGATAAATGGCGAAACGCTCGAAGTTGTCCGAAAATATGTCTACTCGTACCTCGGGCAAACCCTGCAACTAGGCAGAGACAACTTCGAGCGTGAAATAGCTAGGAGAGTGCAGCAGGGTTCGGCAGCATTTGGGAAACAGCGTCATGTCTTCTCGTTACCACTCCCGCGGTGCTTGAAGATCAGGGCTTACAACCAATGCGTCCTATCAGTCATGACTTACGGAGCCGAGACGTGGAATATGACGGTGAAACTGGCTCACAGACTACACGTCGCTCACCGAGCTATGCAAAGATCTATGCTGGGTATCTCGTTAAGGAACAAAGTCCGGAACGAAGTTAGTTAAGACTAAAGTTGTGGATATCGTCCAGAAATGTAATAAGCTGAAGTGGCAGTGGGTTGGCCACATCTGTCGCAGAACCGATGAGCGATGGAGTTGACGGGTTCTCGTGTGCAAACGTAACGTAGGACGTCCCCTTGCAAAATGGACCGACGATCTAAAAAAGATCGCGGGTTAGTTGCGGAAAACGGGTGATGGGGCACTATGGCGTACACTTGGCGAGGCTTATGTCCAGCAGTGGACTGCAATAGGCTGATTGATTGGGCTGATCTGGGGTTAGGACCTGACTTAGATGATGCGAGCGAGCCCGCACAGGGATCACCAAGAGGTTGAGAGGGGCACTATAAACAAAACTTATGTAGAAAGATATGAAACTGTTCCGGTGCTCATAGTACAGAAAATTCCCCATGTTTGATAACTGCTAATTTTCTTGAAACCATTGATCATTTTAATTCCAATGAGACTCCACTGAGATGTATTGCAAGTACGATAATATCTGTTATTCTGCTAAAATGAATGGCCGTTGAGTATCAAAAGAATGTCAGTGGAATTTCAGTGGCATTCAATGGCATTCATTCATTCATTCAATCACTAACGATCAATGTTGCCTTCCTAAAACTACCATGGTAATAATTACCATAAATCTTAATTTTTATCTCGTTTAATCAGCAATTTAGTCTTCAAATAATATATATATAATATTAATACACTATGCCATCGACTCGCCATTGAAGAGCAGAATACCACGGCAGTTGTGTAGTAGCTCGATGGCTAGCCACTGACAGACCACAGTTCTTGACTTTTACCAGAATACCAAACGTACAAAATTCGTGTTTGTAACATCTGAACCCGTCACGGACTAATTACAGGCAAAACGAGTTTACGTAGCGTGCAAACAATAATTTTAACACGTTCCCTGTGCATGCATCATATTATGGTGCATTTCGAGGTCCAAACTATACGTTAGTACATCACATATGAGGCATGGCCCTTTATAAATTTAAGCGTTAAACCAAATTTTGCACATGTAAGCTAGATCATCTTATTTACTTACACGTATGGACCACAAAAATTGTGACAATTAGCATGTGGTACCGGATGACTTTAACCAACGTTGCCAGACTGTCACTGTCAAAATAAAACACAAAAAGAGAACTACTACGTGCATGCACCATTAATGTACCACCAAGTAAAGAACTCATACGTGCGTGTATCACACACACACTTGGGAAAATTGAGAAAATGTGAACGGGGTTTATGGAAATTATTTTTTCATCCATAAATGTATTAATATATACCAATTTCATATGTATTTGCAAAACAAAAAAATTGCACGTGAGGGGTCAATTTCTGATTTCCAATTACACAGGGAACGTGTTAATATTCTCTGTGATACTTTTGATCTAGATCTTTTTAATACGAGTGTGATTTCGGGAAAGGGAGCACTGAGTGGGCAAATCTTTGACTCGCAATCAGGCTTACAACTGAGTTGTTTTTGATAGAATAGGTTAATTAATTTGTGCACTGAGCTTGTTTTTGTATTTCTATCTGTAATTGGCTCTCGGTTCGTATTAAACACAGTCATAGCCCTGCACTAGGGAGACCCTGTGTCGCGGGTACCATGGATACGCGATGGAGTGTCATGGAATTACAATGGCCAATGGTTTCAGGAAAATTAATAGAATTGGGCCCCCGGTATGACGAGGTCATAGTTTCATCACGAAAAATATATGAATATCATGGTAGTAAAAATAACAGGATAATTAATAAACACACACTCAGCATAGCCTCGCATTCGGGAAACCCTGTGTCGCGGGTACGCATATAGACAACTACAAATTACACCCAAACTCGCGACTGAAATAAATGTAAACCACGCTAATATTTCTCCCGGTCCGGGAATCGAACCTAGGGCCTCTGCGTGTCATGGTAACCGTTCGACCACAGAGGCAGGTTTTACTTTATTATTATTTAGTTTTAAGCAGTTGGAATTCCTATTAGATAAATAATTAAATAATCAAGCAGAAGAGATGACGAAACACGAGGCAGGTCCTCATTATGTTGACCGTCGAATAGCACTATGATGTTGTATGTAAAAGCAGGAGAAGTTAGCGAGCGAAAATAGAGGTTTTACTCGATTATAGCTTCGAAAAAGATTATTAGTGCACCTTTGATTATTACCATACAGTCTTAACCGAGTAGTACAGGCAATGGCACGACTAGTTTGACACTGTGGACTGTTCATATCGTCAGCGACGTAAAGTTGAATTTAAATGTTAAATACATAGCTTGTCTATGTATATACATATACAAATACATGACTTACATACACAAAGAGTAGTTCAGGGAGCCGATTCTCGTATTCTACGATGTTTCTACTATTTAGAAATAATATCGCATATGAGTTCCATAACCGAATAAAAAACAGTCTATTTAAATAAACTAACCGCATCATTACTTAACTTCATGTTTCAAAATAATGTCCTTGTTAAAACTCAAATTTGTACCATTTTGCGATATTTATATTACACATTTTCTTACTTGGAACGTTTCGGTCGCTACTGCCTTTGACCACGCTTTACCCGTCGAGCTGAAACTGAGGGTCAATTTAAGTCTATCGTGACATTCTAAGAATAACTAGTAATTATTTAAGATCGATATTCGCCGCATGTTTTCGACATCTCATCCCATAAATAAAAAGAAATTTAGAAAAACAAACTTCTCTAAATTGGTTCTGGTATGGATGTTCTGGGAGTACCCCAGAGTGAATTCCGATGCTCTAGTACTCCAGTACCTGAGTAGCAGTAGAGCTCCTAGTGAAGGAGTTCCACCAGGACAGTACTGCCATGCTACTTATGTTGCCAAGCAGTAATGTTAGCATTACTGTGTTCCGGTTTTGGAGGGTAAGGGTGCTGGTAAAATTGCAGGCACATGGGACTTGCCAACTTATGTCTCAGGGTGTCGGGTGCATTGGCAGTGCCCCTCAGGTCTTTGCGATTTGAAACTCTGAGTGGCACTGCAACTGTTATGGACAGGCAAGTAGCTTACTTCCCGTCACTTGATGTTATAAAAAAGTAGCCATAGTACAGAGAAGTCTCTAGTTTGGCATTACGCCAGGGCGCGACTTGCGCGAAAGCGACATAAAGCGCGATATTCTCTAACGACTTTTTTGCAGTAGCACCATCTGTGAGAAACCTATGAAATTTCTCATTTCCTCTTCTATTCTACTAAGATTTCTTACTGATGGCGGTACGGTAAAAAATCGCCAAAAAAACCATAAACCAAGCTCTACAACAAGCACATAGAAAAAGTCGTTGAGTCTACAGGTCTTTTGTCCATAGCTTTGTTGGGAGAGCGTCGGCCTGGTATGCTGAAGACGCTGGTTCCAATCCAGCTGGATCGAATGAATTTTTCTCTATGTTCGATCTTTGTATTTTTTTTTTGTTAAATAAAGATAGTTATAAAAATGTCACACAAACATAATTTGTTTCATGTAGTTTGTGTTATTTTTATGACTTTTATGTGGTAAATCACTCTTGAGGCATGATCACAGGTATTATCTGGGTGATGGTCTAAGGGACCACCAACAGCCGTTGTCCGGTGAGACTCGTTAGGCGGGCATGGTAGGTTTCGGCCCAGAGCAAGATGGTACCAAGAATTTGCTTAGGTAGGCGCCAGATACCTCCATCGTCACACGGATGACGTGTTCGAGTGAAAGTCTTAAACCAAGTTGGTACATGTGAACTACAACCAAATAAGCTAGTTAAGTTACCTGTTGTCTCTAAACACGATTCGTATCCAGTTGTGCTATGTAAACTTAACTGCTTCCGTGGCCGAACGGTTACCATGCCAGACTGCCACGCAGCGGTGCCAGGTTCGATTCCCGGGCCGGGAGAAATATTTGTATGGCCTACATTTATTTCTCTCGTGAGTTTGGGTGTAATTTGTGATTGTCTATGTGTGTGTCCATGGCACCCGCGACACAGGGTCTCCCTAGTGCGGGGCTATGTTGAGTGTGTGCGTTATGCGTTATTAAAAAAAAAATACGAAAGCAGATAAAGTATTACTTTCAACGTTATCCATTGTAAAATACGGAAATTCGTAAAATTTATTCAGCGGATACCACGAGCGTTCGTCATTGGGAACATTTCGGAAACAACCGATAGGAAGTTATAAATGACGATTCGCTTGTTCTCGCGGCCATTTTGTTTATTTTTATTGTGTCGCGCGATGTATTGGAAAACGATGCAATATTATCATTGTGTATTGAATACGGCTGGTATACATGTATAATGCTATACTTGAAACAGAATATGTTTATTAGTTTTATTTTTACGATACAAGTCTGTTTAAAAATAGTGCGTGGCATTATTAAGGCTGGTTTTCTTCACACAAGTCACATGTGCCTATAATTTCATCAGCAACCTTACTCTTCAAAACCGAAACGCAGCAATGCTCATATTAGGCAGTACTTCACAGTATGTAAGCATTTTCGTTTCTCGCTGAACTTACTCGCCAACAAGTACAATCATGAGACACCGGACGTGTGATCGACGAAGTATACAATAGAAAATACTTGTCGGATGTATCTGTTTATTATACAAAAACAGAAGAAAGCCCAAAAGCAAAAAGAGCCGAATATACACAAAATGTTCTGGTGGATACTACAAAAGACTGTAAAAATTGTTTCAGGTGATAATGAGGAGTAAGAAAGCCCAAAGAAATTGCACTTTTTTAAAACGAAAGCAAAGTATGGTATGTGCACGAGCACAGCAAACAGACAAAACGAAAGAAGAGGCGCCAACAACAAGTATATTTAAACTTAGAATTTCAATCTAAATGTAACTGATAAAAAGACTATAAAAATACAATAGTCTTAGTTGGTATAGCGTCTGGCACGGTAAGCAAGAAGACGTCGGTTCGAATCCGACCGGATCAAAGGATTGTTTTTTGAGTGTTCGATCTTTGTATTAATTATTAAAACAAACTAGTGGAGTAATTTTACAAAAAATGATTGGAAATCAATTCAATAAAAATTTAATTAATACAATAGTTCTTTGTTATGCTTGTTCTCTCTCTCTATTGTTGTGCTTTGTCTTTGTTATGTTATTGGAAGAAGGATGCTAAGAAGGAAGAAAAATAGAATCCTAAGCGTAGCAAAGGTTTCAAGGCACGAGACAGCCGAGCGAAACATAACAACTTTTCACCTCACTATAGCGAGGAAAATGGTAGATGAAAGAAAAACAGTTGGACTATAACAAATCAGTTTTAATAAACAAAATTAGTTATCGTTGTCAATTTAATGTCAACAATAAGAAGAATAAAAAAAACCAACGGATTTATATTACGTAAATAATGTACGACAAATCGCGTAGTTGAACGAGTCATTATGCTTTTTTTTTTCTAAAGAAAAAGTTAATTATAATAATAACGCTCACACTCAACATAGCCTCAGGCTAGGGAAACCCTGTGTCGCGGGTGCCATGAACACACACATAGACAACCACAAATTACACCCAAACTCACGAGAGAAATGAATGTAGGCCATACAATAATTTCATCCGGCCCGGGAATCGAACCTGGGACCTATGCGTGGCAGTCCGGCGTGGTAAACGTTCGGCCACAGTCCGTCGTCAAGTTCGAATTTCGAAAACCTTTCACATGCTAGCGTGGTAAAAAAACTTTTGCACGCAGATTTCTAATGAGAAAGGAAGCCTTTCCGTGCTAGTGAGGTGAAAAATGATTTGTAACGACTGCACGGCTTATTATTACATTTAACACGATGTCAAAATAATATGTTCTATGACTCTCCTATAGTTGCAATTAATCCGTGAATGCTCTATTTGTATATTCTGTAGGGAGCATTTAAACTGTAAGTGGTAAAATACGTAATAATTCAAAATTTTACCTTCTCTTTGGCTTCACAGCCGGGTAAAAATTATGCAACACGAATTACTAATTTTTAGAACTAACTTTACGTGAAGATCTGAAAAATCTCTTACAATGTATACGCTTCATTACAACATACTATATCATGTATAAGTTTTACAATTGATAGTGTCAATCAAACTAAATCATTCTTATTTCTTAAACGTGTGAAATACATCCAATATTATCCCACCTACAAAGTCCATGCTCCTATATCATATGTACTAAAGGAAAGTACGGGCTTATTAATAGCTCTACCTATTTTTTTAAATATATAATAGACACACGCTTGGCCACAATCTAACCTGATGTTAAGCTTGTAATATACCTAAGCACAGAAGGATTAGGCCGCAAGCTATCAGGTTGATGCATTGCATGCATTGTACCCTGAATCGAGACTAGAACAAAGGTGTCCATACATTATTATGTCCACCTGCACCTAACATACGTTGTCGTAAGATTATCTGCGACTGAGCATGGACAGTGGGACACAGGGCAATATATTCCAGCAATCTTCGCATGTAATCAAAATAATAACCTCTTTTGACAACTTGAAAATAATGCCATCAAATTTAAAGCATGATGTTAAAATAACGATATAAATAACATGGGCCAAATATTAGTCCTTGGAGAACACAAATCCACTAAACAATGAATTAGGAAAACTTTTGCTGACTGCCCTATACATACCCAACTTTATCTTTCGCATTTTTTCGTATATTTATTACACATAAAATCGTTATATTACTAGTAAATATGTTTTCAGGTGATAAGTACGTGATGCACATACTCAAAAGCATTACCAAAATCGTCAAACAAGGAAACAATGCAACTCTTCATTTAATTATTCGAAGAAGTTTTGAACAGTTAACCATGCTCGTCGAGTATCCGTCTCGTGTGTTACGAAGCATAGATATTCAACTAAGGCGTATAAGTCTCCAGAGAGCATTTCAATTTGATATTGACTACGCTATTCACGGCATTGAGAGGTTTGATTTAAGTCTATGCTAGACAGGATGTTTTTAATAAAGGATTAAAAGTTCGACCATATTCTAGGTAGGTAAAACACTGTCCACAGCAAACAATACCGAATAAATAAGAAAAATAATCACAAAAAAATTACGTCATTTGTTTTTCGTGAATTAAAAAACTATTGTATACTTATTTATTTATTTATTTTCAGGTAAAAAAATACCCATAAAACACATACCTTATAGACTAACATACATAATAATATAATAAAAACCGTTTATTTATTTACACGTATGAACCTCGACGTGTGCCGCAACGTGGGTGTTCGATAGCTATCCTCCAAAACCCCGGAACATGACACCCTTCGGCCAAAAGGCCGACAGCTGTTGATTTGGTACTTTCACCACAAATTAATTAAAATTCACCTTGTGGCGGGACTCCTACTGCTCGACCCTCAAGGCAGCTTTGGCTTTCACCCATATGTACTCCACAATGTCCGCAGACTTTGTAGAGTAATGTCGTCGGTACCGCTGGACTCAATAGATGGTTGGGGCCAGTAGGAGCAGTGCCACTAAGGTTACGGCTAGTGTACTTCTTTTTCTTTTCCACCTTTTTGAATCCGTTCTCGTCGCACTCGTCTACTCCTCTCTTTGGTACTGACGACACAGCTCCAGAGATGAGATTCCGCTTTCTCTTCTTCCCCTCCGTTGGTTGCCTGGGCTGTGGTTGTGGAGCAATGAGTCGGGTAGCAGAGGCAACACCGTAATCACGTCGAGGGGTCCACGTGCTTACGAGTGACGTTTCCGCCGAGGCGGAAAAGTGAGGCGCGGG
Organism: Hyposmocoma kahamanoa; assembly: GCF_003589595.1. Taxonomy (NCBI): domain Eukaryota; kingdom Metazoa; phylum Arthropoda; class Insecta; order Lepidoptera; family Cosmopterigidae; genus Hyposmocoma; species Hyposmocoma kahamanoa. Next base: position 2,949 of record NW_020655585.1, on the reverse strand, counting down.
GCGCGGGGAAAGCCGCGCGGCGACAGCGACAGCGGTCGGTAACACATCTATATGAGCCGACTCAAAATAGCTAAAATTATTTTTGTTTTCATCAGAGTATTTCATCTTAATACAAAAACACGTAATAGAATTAGCGAAATAAAATATATGACCTTTAACCATATAACATTTATTCATGTCTCCATAAAAGATGCTTATAAAAAGTTAAAAACGAAAAAAAAATAAAATTTTAGGTATAAAACTTATTTATTAAAGTTCATAAAAGTCTACACTTTCGTTTTGTTACCTGACTAACATCTCTCGTTTTTGCCCACCTCAATGGGAAAAGGGCTTGAAGTGTACGTACATCTATACTTTACCGTGAATTTATGAAGTTAAAGTGGCGAGCAACCGTTCAAAAACATTGTATGGCAAATTGTACATAGACCTGACACATTTTGTTCAGTTGCTAACGTAGCGGTCCCATGATGACATTGTTAACTTCAGCTCATTCGAATTCCTTTTACTAAAAAGCTACTATTTAACTCAAAATTGAAAGTTTATCAAGACATGCGACGTCACCATCTTGCATTGGGTATTATTCTCTTGCATAATAATATTTACAATATAAAGAAACAACCCACAATGTTCTTTCTCTTATAAAATCTCAGCTATCATTCGCCCAAAATCTCACGAGAGAGATTCACCACTTTAGGCGTCAGGGTTGATGCGATAGATTCAGACGTCTGTCTCGGGGAGATGTAAGTGAATCGGATGTTGCTTTTGAATATATCCGCAATGACATTAGTGTAAATAGTGTCACAAGCAAAATAACGTAATGTAAATGAAACTCCCGAAACATTGTTTTTAATTCATCAAAATAAATCGTGTGAAACAGTTTTTCTTCAACCACTACAGATTGCGATCTGGTTCTTAACTTTTTTTAAATTCAATAAACAATGCTTTGCATATTTTAGATTTCAGTCTTTGAAATGAAATAAAAGGACTTTAAAGATAAATTTATTATGACTAGTTGCAATAATTTATATTAGAAGATAAATTTTTCTAAATAAATAATATCATAGTCTGTTAACTCTAGAATGGTGTTAAAACCAATTGTCAGAATAGGGTGTTTCAAATGAGTAGATAAAGTGTCGCGGGTCTTGCGTAATAATGATAGAAAGTAACTCTCGGTCCACATCATTTCATTGTAAAAGGTATAACAGTAGGGAAAAGGTAAAGGAATAGAAAAAAGAAAGGAACAGGTTTGTACCTGTTTCTTGTTGTTAAGGAACAGGCTGTAACAAAAACAATAGTATAAAACACGTACAATAATATAAAAACACTTCCTACAGATTAGATAAATATAAGTGAACTTACCCCACAAGGCTAACATTTGGAAACAGGAATAAACGCGTTTACATACGAATAGGTATTTTTCACACCTACCTAGTTTCCCGACGTTTCGGCCAGATTGCACTGGCCGTGGTCACGGGCTGACTGGTTATGCGGTGTTTACATCTCCATTTCGGCGGTGGAATCTTCATCCACCCGCATAACATTTTTTAAACTACCGCCCCACACAACACTAACGGTGTCCCTATTCTGTATCACAGCCGTATTCTGGTACGCAGTCGATCGCGAACATTGAGTTTTTGCAAACACCGGATTCCATGCTGCAGATAATTTGAAATCGTCCTCCGGATTGAAATTATTAGGACGTTTTTTTGTTTGAACTCTTGAATGAAAGTGACGATCGGTGGAGAGAACCTGCGTACGATGAAACTCAATCCAGTGATTTGTACCCTTTTCCAGTAAACGTTCTGCGATCGCTGATTTATTACATTGGCGATTTTTTACAGCTCCGTTATGTTCTTTGAGTCTTTCAGTTACCCCAAAAGGTACCTTATATCTTATATCTGTATTCTTATATATATCCTATTGCTGCTTTATAAGCAGTTATGTTTCATGATTAAGAACACGTCTGATCGCCTTGTATTGAGTAGCGACGGAACGAAGCAAAGTAATAATGACGAAGAAAAAGAATTAGAGAACGATGCAAAATTGCAAAAGTAAGAACCAGACAAAAGGGTGATAAAAAGGTGCAATGACGATAAAGGAGGTCGCATCGTCACACAAATAGTGATAAAGAATGGTTAACCTACTACCAAATATTAATTAATAACCTTTTCGAATTCCATATTTCCAGGAATTTTACTACACCGTGAAACGTAGGAAGCTGAAGTTGGATTTTAAGTTAATTGTAAAAAAAAATTGTAGTAGATAGTAGACTAGTATTTTGCCAAAGAAAAATAATTCTAAGAGCTACAGGCAAAAGTCTGTTTTAACTAATGCGCCACTAGAATTATTTCAAATTCTTTATAACTATACAATTCTAGAATTCAATTGCAATTACACAGAGAAAGATAAGTTTTACTGTTAAAGTACGTAACATTTTTGTCGATTGTAATCAAAACATAATCAATAAATAATTTTTTATACCACAATAACTCCATGTCTAAACAAAAATCAATGTCACAATAACGTCTTTATCAAAAGTCAAAATTATATCGTGCCCTTATAATGTGATTATATATCAATGTCAAATAATCATTTATTCCATAGATAAAAACTGTACACTTGAAAACGTCATTTTTTTAAGCTACTGCTCGTTCACTGTTCTGACTTCTGAGCAAATAACTCTAGGGATAAAATTTCAAATAAACTTAAATGCTATGGAATATACTTTCAATCATATTTGTGAAGAAGCTAGACTCATATCGTCTTTCCATACATATTTATCTAACACGTAGTCCTCAATTTTGTAATATGACTTTTCAAAGTGTGATAAATCACATGAAAATTTTAAATATAATACGAACTATATGAAGGAAATTATGAGTATGTGAAATTTTATCTCTTTTAATTAAGCATAAAAATAACGACTAATTTGATCATAAAATACATTGA
>NW_020655584.1:0-10479 GCF_003589595.1 Hyposmocoma kahamanoa | reverse complement strand
ACCCCTCTCCAAACGCAGCATTGATATTGCGGGCTGTTTCTGCCGCGGAACTATCCGCGTCGGAACTCGTATTCAAAAATCTTCAATTCAAGAATTTTCGCAGTATCCATCTTTCTTGTCTAAATTGAATAACAAAAACAATTGAAAGTCGATATTCAAATGTTTCAAATTTAAAAAAAAAAATCACAGAAACCATTTGAAAAAAGTTTCATTCGAAAACCTCAAACCATGAAGATTCTATGAAAATTCAAAGAACCTATTGCAATAAAACGGCAATTTCATACTTTAACCCCTAATACTAGGAGAGTCCAAAAGTAAATAACTATTATGGTAAAAGAACAAATAGATATCTCTTGCCAATTATATTTAATAAATTAGATTTTTTTAGAGGCAGAGAATTGTTAAGTAAATTCAGTTTGAAGAAAAAATTAAAATTTATACTTCTTGAAAGCATATAAATTGAGTTAAATTCTACACTGTTAAAGGTATATTATATTTTTGTGATTATGGTGTAACTTCGCCAACAAACTGCTTTCACAGTTTAGTGAGAAATTGTACTGTTTTCTTGTACGCCTTGTTTGTATGAAATAAATAAATAAAATAAATATTTATGCCAAAAATACTATTACAATTCGCAGATAATTATTATTACAAAGATCAAACACCAAGAAAAATTCCTTCGATCTAACTAGACTTGCCCTACTATGACACAGACGCGGGTTCGAGTACTATCTGATTGAAGGAATTTTCCTTTGTGTTTGATTTATGTATTAACAAATTTTTAAAAATTAGTGTAGTACTTCACAAAAAATATTTTCTATAAAAAAATAAACAAAAAAGGAATTAATATCGTGGTAGTAAAACATCATAATATTCATTACAATCAATATTACATTCGCAGATGTTTAATATTCATAAATATCAAAAATCTCACCCATTAATATAAAGCATCTTTTTATCTTTCCGTAACAACTTTGCTTGCATGATGGCATCTTGCATATTGGTGCCGTGAAGCATAACTTTTGCCCCATATTCTCGAGCCTTGCTAATCTTGTTGGTTGGAGTATTTATAGGCATCACCACGATGCAAGGTATGCTCATTTTTGTAGCAACACAACTCAAAGCTATACCATAGTTACCAATAGATGCTGAGATCACTCCGATTCTCTTCTGGTCAACATTAAGTTGTGTCAAAGCGTTTAGCACTCCACGTTCCTTAAAGCTATCAAAATTTTGTGCTGTTTTAAATTTGGATTTTCAGTGTAAAGATATACTATGTGTAATTAATTAAATATACCATCCTGTGTGTTGCATAGATTCTGCCTTTAAAAACACTTCCATGCCCAGTCTCGATGACATATGCGCTCTCTATGAAATAAAAAAGAAGTAAGTTGAATTGTTAGCGCTCAGTGATACGAGGTGAAACTTATCGCGCGGCCGCCGCGCGGCGACCGCCTAGTCACTACTTCTTCATGTACATTAATGGCGAATCTGAATTCATCTGCATAATACAACGGCGCGGTCGCCGCGCGGCCGCCGCTTAGACCAGATTCAAGCCAAACTCGCCCGCGTGCCCAGGAAGCTCATTTAAGTTAAAACGTAAAAGTAAAATAAATAGAGCTTATTTTGCCATGACAGTTAGACGCACGCGGTCGCTGCGCGGCGGCAACTCGAGGTGAGCGCGATGAAATTCGTGTCGAATAAATGCGCCCTAACTTTTTATTTTTTTACAAATTAATGTTATCTTATTCAATATTATGAAACGTCGTGGTAGCCTAATGGTTTGACATGCTGCCTCTCAAGCATAGCCGTCGCACCTTGAGGTTTTCGGGTTTATGTGCGAAATTTAATTTGAAATTTACCATGAACTTTTAAGTCAAGGAAAACATCGTGATGAAACCTGCATGTCTAAAAAGGTTCACAACCCTCGGAAAACATGTCCCTAACCTGCATTGGGCGTGGCGGACCAGCAGTGGGACGTATAAAATCGACTCATGAATAAATAAATAAATAAATAAATAAATTATGATGGCGATGACGAATTCAATATTACAAAATCCAAGTTCATCACACTTAATTATCACTTCGTAAATAGTATCATGGCAGCTAACTTGACTATAATGCCCCAAATAAAACTTTTTTATTTTAATCCTAATTTTTCTTTCCATTATAGCCATGGTCGAAAAGGAGTTTTTTTTAATTTGTAGCACGACATACTTCCTTACATAGGTCAGGTACAAGTTCAAGTAAGGAGGTTACTTAAGTTCAAAATTAAAACATTCGCTTAAAATGTTATCTAAACATAAATTTTATTGCAATTCAGCCACATACTCCTTAAATACTTACTAGGGAAACGGGGGGTATTGGGAGCCCGCGCGTAATGAGAGCGATGTTAAACTGGACTTTCCCAGTGCTCGTATTTGTGCAAACGGCACTCCTATGTCTTCGTTAACGTTCGACAAGGTTCGAGTCCCGTAGGCGCCCCCGTAGAACCCCGCGTTTAGTCGTATGAGATGATTGTGTGTTTTTCGCTCCGCGCTTATAAAATTTGCTAAATTTCATCATCCCAGGTAAGCATTAAAATGCCTAGATACATTGTACTTACACTAGCTATGCCGCCATATCTATCAAATTTTAGAAGTTATGCTTGAAATCACAATAAAAATAGATTTGGTTTTACTGTTTTATTATTTATTTTATTATTTCAATTCGATGTTACGCAGGTAATGAGAGCTATTTGGCTCTTCTTATCCCATTGCAAAATTCACTGGATATTCCTTTAACACTTTCTTGTTTATTTTCATTACTTTTTAACATATATATTTTATTACTTTATTTATTTATTTATTTTTTCAGACTGATTATATATAATGGCTCCCATTTGACGTACGGGATTCTTACCGGCTCCCATTTCCCGAACTGTGGGGTAATGAGTGCGAATGACATGTTTTAATTTTTTCTGTTTTAACCATTGACTTACAATTATATGGACGTCGGGTCCGCACTAAAAAGTGTCCGCACTTGTAAGGCGCTAAAATCGTATACAGAGCGCCAAACTCTGCTTTAGTCTTCATTTGTTCGACTGACAGCGCGATACTGCGATGACATTACAATTTAAATTTCGAATAGGTTGACTTGGGACATTTTTTTCGTGGTTTTTGTATTAGACCCGTCGTCCATTTATTTGTAAGTCAATGGTTTTAACCAAATATTTTATTTCAGTTTCATATTTTTTCTGTGATTATTTAGTACCCAGATATGGGAAGCGTACGTTCATAACTAATAAAAATTTAAATTGCATAAATTATGACTTTTATTGTCAATTTTCCTTAGTAGGCTCCCATTCCCTCACGCTCCCCTATTAAAAATTTCTTAAATTGATTTTAATTATTTTCTGTGTAAAAAAATAGCTAATTTTTTTACAATCCATCATGACTGTATGCGTCTTTGCTTTTTACAGCACTTTAAGTCGAGTTGTATGATCTATGGAAGAATAGCCAGCTGGCCATCTGTTACCTAATAAAAATAACCCGCCATTTGCAAAATCCATAATTGTTGTGTTGTGAACCATTTATTTATTCATACAAGAAACAAACATCGTATTTATTTCCATACAAATGTGTTGAAAAACATTGTACGTATCAAGGACAGTAAAAAAATACAAAACTCAGTTATTGAAACCTTCAACCTTCGGCTGCGAACTTCTAATAGACCCTCGTTAATAATTTCTTATTTTCCGTCCTTAATACACAATGTGTACTATTAAATCCTATTCGAAAAATGTGTACAATGTACATTGACTTACAATTATATGGACGTCGGGTCCGCGCTAAAAAGTGTCCGCACTTGTAAGGCGCTAAAATCGTATACAGAGCGCGACACTCCGCTTTAGTCTTCATTTGTTCTACGGACAGCGCGATACTGCGATGACATAACAATTTAAATTTCGAATAGGTTGACTTGGGACATTTTTTTCGTGGTTTTTGTATTAGACCCGTCGTCCATTTATTTGTAAGGCAATGACAATGTAAAAATTACTTACCAAGCATGGTGTACGATCAACATATCCTGATATTCTCCTAGCAGCAGCTACGATGTCTTCAAATTTTATTTTACGCGGGTTGTTAGGATCACTGAATTGATCAAATTCAATTTCCTTTAAAATAATTTTTAGTGTATATTACGACGTCTTCAAATTAGACGTAAGCGTGTATTTCTTTATTCTATAAGTAGAAGCGCTGCAGTCCGGACCACTACTAATTTACACTATTTAGAAGCGCAGTTGCAGTCATGACGCGCGCGCCACTTTGCAGTCACAACTATATTATAGTAATTATAGTCTGTATTTTTTTGACGATGGAGTAAATAACAGTTCACTGCGCAAAAATGTTTCCCGTTTGCAAGCAGCCAGTGATTGTAATCAATGAATAGTCTATCGACTATCGACTAATTCCTTATATAAGAAATAGCTGCACTTATTTACGAATCATCATTGGCCCATTATTCGACCAACTTCGAACACTCAATTTTGTAAGTTCATACATACACTGCATTTAAAATTATGTCTACTAAAAACTAAAGATTTTCGTTTTAATTCAATATAGGTAATCATTAATACAAAGATCGAACAGTCAGAAAAAATTCCTTCGAACCGGCCGGATTCGAACCGACGTCTTCTAGCTTACCCTGCCAGACGCTGTTTATACGCTGACGCTAATTGAATATCAATTCAATAAAAATTCAATATAGTGATCTTTAGAACGTCGTAACATTCACAATTTACACATTTTGGCAAAATTTTACCTCCTTTCACAATTTATCGATAAAATTGTCGATAGCAACTACATGACTATATAAAATTTTATGAAAATTGACAACCCTGCACGTGTCATTTTACTGCGTCTTCAAAAAAAGACGACGCGCGTTTGCGACGCCGTAGAGGCTTAAAAAGCTGATTGCTGCATTTGTATTGATTCAATACGGCTCAAAAAGCAAATTGTTGCGTTTGTGTCGATCGAAACGCGCTCGAGACGCGCGTTTACGACGCCACTGAATTTGTGAACGTGTGCAAAAGTCTACTCGCTGCGACTGCATCGCGATTACTGGCGTCGCGATTCCGTTTACAGGCTCTAAACATTACTGAAACGCTACAGACGCGCGGCTACAGACGCGCGGCTGCTGCGCCACAGTCGCGCCATTGCAGCGCTTCTACAAGCGTCTAATTTGAAGGCGCCCTTAGGGTTATTTCATTTTTGACGAGACAAAACATTTCAAAGAAAGTAATTCTTCACTGTGACACCGATTTAATACAATTCATTTAAAATTTGATTAAGTTCACATACTAAATTTGCTTGGTTCTTAAGCTCTATAAACAACTAGTGTTTATGATCGTAATGGAAATCTGAAAATTGGGCTAAAACTTCTCCGAGCTAAGAGTTATTAGAGCCTAAATTCTGGCGACTTCGCTCACTACCCCTTACCTGACTGGCCATTTTGTTTTATTTTAATGTACGGTACCATAGGTTAATACGTTATATTTTCGTTTAAGTTTCGTGAATAATTTTCCATTTCGTGAAAATAAATACAAAAAAACTTTCAAGGGAACATTTACGGGGATAAATTCACTTTTTTTCTTCCTTTCTTTGCGCTGAGCCTTTTTTTGCTTTTTGAAGATCATATGTTATAAAAAACTTTTGACAAATTTATGACGCGTTATATTTTTTTATCTTATCTATGCTACCGAAAAAAGGTTGCTCTAAAAAAGTACGTTCAAACGATGTAACTAATACATACAAATAAACTAATATACTCAATGTGAATAAATAGCCGTAAAATCGTAATTATAACCAACAACCCTCGTAAAATCGTAAGATTATGAAAACAAGCTGTTGTTTGCAAAAAACCAACTGTCAATATTATTCTGCCATGTTTTTTTTATTGGTAGTCGCATATACAGCCGTACTAGTGTAATATGGCAGGATTTTATTTTATTAATTAACGTAATTGAAAATCTAGGATTTTTGGTGTTAAAGAGGAATGTTATTCCTACCGATAAACAAAATATCAAGCACTTTTAAAATTTTCATCCATTCCCCATTGTTATTTGTACAATACTAACAACCTCTTATAGTTGGCGAAATATTATTTGCACCGATTGTCTTATCGCATCATCTTTAGAATATTCGAGTAATAGGACAAAAGGGTGAGTCGTCTCGGTAACGCACGTGCAAACTACTAATTTAAACACTTTTACGCATTGGCACTTAATTCTAAACTTGATCATCTTTAGTTACATTCTACTTCCATGTTATATTATGCAAATTAACATAAGGACGTAATTGCAGTATATTTCCGTATTTCAGCCTCAGCTTGGATTTATGATTAATTTATTCAGCAATTTTATCTTTAGTTTTATTAATGTAATAAAAAAAATACTTAAATTTTAAAAAAAATTACAGATTTGAATTATGATAACATTGCACGAAATAGGTTTTTGAAATAGTATTTTATCTAGTAGTATTTCGAGGTGATTTCGAGCTTAGAGAATGGAAAAAAGAAGAAATTTGGAGACTATTGTTTTATATGTCATCTGACACTTTTGTGATATTTTGCAAGGCCTATCAAACAAAATAATTATAACTTAAAACAAACCTCAAAAGATTGTTACAATTACAATTATTTGCCAAGTTTTATTGAAAACTGATAACAGAAAGTGGGTAAATTGCAGTATAGTAATTTGCTACCCTTAGAAGTGGAATACTTTCTTCGAGAGAAACCCCCTTCAAAAAAAAGAATAATCGAAATTGTTTCACAAATAACAAAGTATTCGAGAAACATACAAAAAAAATTGAGAACCTCTTTTTGGGTCGGTTAAACACTAGCATCAACTTGATATTGCACAACGCTTGACACCGTATTTGTTTATTATTTTTACAGACTTGACACTAGCAAAATTCAAAAAAGGGTATATAATGCTAGAAGAAGAAAAATACGGAAAATGTATTTTTTTATGTGTTACCTTTTGATTGCAAAAACTTATTATAAATGGGACTTTATTCATTATACACACTCACACACATACACACATATATGTATAGAAAATTTAAATGATATACTCAAGAACTAAGAACTCCACAATAGATATGTACAAATAGTGTAAGTTTTTTTCAAACAAAGATTTTTTATTTATAAAACCATAAGGTTTCTTTAAAAAAAAACAATATACACGATTTAGATCCGAAAAAATAGTTACATTTTTACACATATAACATAGCGAAAACCTCAGAACTCGACGTAATGATGGAACGATAGGGATCTTATTTTGACTACGCAACCCTAAAAAGGTCATAAACATTAAATTAAACAAGCTGTGTTCTTAGACGATCAATCTTTCAAACACGTCTACTTACATGTTGTTATATGAGTATAATAATGCATTATGCAGATGTGTATGCACTGAACTTTCTTTAGGGCGCGTTATGTTTATAAAGTAATGAGATCGGTTTTCAATATGTATAAGTAATATAACTGGGCACATTATTTACTTATAAAACGCACTAGACAATGCTATGAATATTTAATCGAAAAGTCGTATCCTTATACACCGTCTTCATTAACCTACATAAGTCCCACTGTTGCACAACATTTCCGTTTTATCGCGAATATTAGTTTAGTAAAAAAAAATATTCCTTTTATTTTATAGGAAAGCAAATATTGCTAAGGTTGCCTAGGAAGAAATTGCTACTGAGCAATAAGACTGCCCGTTATACATTAGCACTGTGGTGCTAACATTAGGTACTATTCTGTGATGCCATTGTAATTTTTTAATGTCCAATAAAGAATAATTCATTCAATCATTCATTTTACATAGTCGTCAAAATGATTAAACAGAATATTTGTAAGACAAAAAAAAAGGTAAAAAAGCTTAGCAAAAAGCTTTAAGGATTGCTCTTTGTCAAAGAGATTTTTGTTGACATATAAACACACCCTAAATCTTAGACTATTCCATCCCTTAAACGGATATTAGTCATAGGTTTTTGTCACGGGAGTATCAAAATTTGTAGAATTTTTTTTAAAGATTTTTGTTTCCCATATTGGATCAAACGACGACGTAAGAAAATCACACCAGTGCCATCATATTCAATCCGCAACAGGGGTCTTATTGTAGAAGTATATACTTTGGCTTTATAGAGATGATTGTCAAGTCGGTTTATATTTAAAATTATATGTACCGCTAATTTCCATAAAAATATGTTCTCAAACAATATTTCATAAAATTATATACACGCATGTGTAGTAATATTTTCTATAGACACTTTGGGGCTCTGTTTTTAAATTGCCCAGTTATCGCGATTCTTTTTAAACGCCAAATTGTAAAAATAGCTAAAAATACCAATCTAAAAGTTTCCATGACTGAATGTTTTGGAATTTTTTTCACCGCCCACTCTCTCTAGTGCGAGCTGAGACATTGCGAAGATTAACTATATGTGGAAGCCATTGCAATTTGACACCTAGATCTACAAGATTCGTTTTTTTAGGGTTGTAAAATTAGGTAAGATTTATTAGCTTTTCGCATTAAGAAACAACTACCTTGTTCATGTCGTCATGCTGCTGCCTTTTAACTTTATATAATAAGTATCATCTACAAACAATAGTATCTCATTCCTCCCAAGACTCTAGGTAAGTCTACTATAAACGAAAAACTTAAAATTGAACTTTGAGGGACAGGTGATAATTGAAATCTCAGATTATGAATTCTTATCATTTAAATACGATTTAAGAAAGTCGTGGCCCTCCATACTAAAACAGCGAATCGTCGTACTGTGTTAAAAGCAAGTGATAATAATAAAACTAAACTGCACAGAATTCGAAAAGTACTCAGTCCCACCCCGTTCAGGCGCCCCAGTGGACATCGAACTTAAGACCTCCTAAAAGGCTAGCATTCTCCTATATGCGAAATGTTCTATATACAATCACAATTTACTCCTACAGCTGTACTTACATCTACTCTCGCACATGAACACATATCTATAGGTTATATTAGATGCACTATTTCCACTTTATTATGTATATTTCAATGTATAACTTTCCCCATAATCGTTATATATTTTTGCTTACAAACAATTGAATCCCTCTGAACTGACTAAAAACCAGCGCCTTAGGAAACTTTGGCATATGCTGAGTCAGCACCCTTTCACTCTATGACAATAATGCTATGTTTTTAATTTGTGTTTGTGTCATATTAATAAATAATGTAATTTGTAATTGGCTTTTGTACTGCTTAAACACATTTGTCAAATAAGTATAAGAATGCTATTGAAACTTTGTTCATTGAATAAAAATACTGCCTCTGTGGCCGAGCAGTTACCATGCTGACTGCCACGCAGAAGTCCCGGGTTCAATTCCCCGGCCGGGAGAAATGTTGATATGGCCAGCATTTATTTCTCTCGTGAGTTTGGGTGTAATTTGTGGTTGTCTATCTAAGTGTATGTCCATTGGACCCGCGATATAAGGTTTCCCTGGTGCGGGGCTATGAGTGTGTGCGTTATTATTATTATTAATAATAATAAAGTTTTATCTATCTATCAGCTGACTAAGCTAGTTAAGTTTCAACGTGTATTTTACGGGCAATATAGAAGCCTTTATAGACTAGCCGGCATTTTATTTTTCACTTAGAACAAAACCGTATACCTAGGTGTTTTCTCTATTTTCTTTTATATATCTATAGATTAATACTTGATGGTACAATAACAAAATTAACGTTCTCCTGAACACAGCCTTAAGAGGTGCCATAATAAATGATAGGGACGCTACAAAAATGAGCATCGTACATCATACAAACGGAGAAAGCTCAATAAATCTTCTTTTGTTTAGCATTTGTAATGCATTTAAACCAACACTTTGTTGCCAGTTAGTTCAATTTAACATGTCAACCTCACATGAATGTTAAGGGATTATTACTTTAATATAATTGATATTAGAGCCCGATGTGTCTTATATTTTCGATATGGGAAGAGAAAGAGAAAACATTTATTTCAAAAGTAGTACAGAGAAAAAACAAAGTAGGTATCAAAAAAAAACAAAAGAAAATGTGGCACAATTTTAAATTTTGTTGGTCGGAAAGTGGTGAGTTGACTGTATCAAGAGAAAATCTGTCAGTTAGGGTCTTTAGTGTCCGCCATATTGAAATTTTATCATACCTAATTATACCTTATATTCTATGATACACCCGATGATAATACAAACATATCGCTACCTCATTTGTTAAATATGTGACAAACATATTTGTATCCATTGCTATGTAAACACATATGTTAAATAAATCCTCCGGTTCGTGTAAGGTGGTACGTCACGGTCCAATTTTTAACCGACTTTGAAAAAGGAGTAGGTTCTTAATTCGATTGTATTTTTTGTGTATGTTACGCAACTACTCCGACATTTGTAAAACGAATTCTATTAGTACTCTTTTGTTGGGAACGG
>NW_020655583.1:0-11548 GCF_003589595.1 Hyposmocoma kahamanoa | reverse complement strand
CTGACGATATCATCAATAGCAACTGCTTTGTACATGTCTGCTGTCATGAAGCCCCGATACGGGATCAAAGGCGTTCTAGCTCCAATCATAATGCCACCCCAAAAGGACACCGATTTTCCGCCTTGCTGAACTGTTCCAGTGGCAGTTCTTTGTCTTTCACGGTCGCCTGGTCTTCTCCAGACACGGACACGTCGGTTATCTGGATGAGTGCTGATTCGGGATTCGTCAACGAAGATTCAGTTTTGCCAAATGTTTTCGTCCTCACCTTCTTCATTTTGCCGAAGTCTATAGCCCACTGCAATCTTCGTTGTTGTCGTTGCCGGGAATTGAGCGGAGCTCGCCAAGACCTCCGTGCTCGTAATCCAGCCTGGTGCAAGCAATTGCGAACGGTCTGCGTGCTAACTTCAAGCGCAGAGGCGGCCCTGACTTCTGCTTTTATTTTAGTGGCGTTGATTGTTGGATCACGGGTTGCCAGCAATCTAATATAGCGCTTTTGGGCAGCTGTCAAAACAGTTGGGCGACCGCTGCGGGGTCGGTCAGCTAAATTCCCCATTCCGTGATACCTCTGCAACGTAGCCACGACACAGGATTGGGATATAGCAAGTCCGCGTGCTATTACTCTCGTGGTGTATCCTTCTTCCCTCAAAGTTACTATTCTAGCTCGTAAAACCTCTGATAATCTTCTTGGCATTTTTTCAATCACAACTTTCCGCGAAAAATATCTTGAATCGCTTATAATTGACTAAATCAGATTTCTGAATGAGCGTAAGCTAGGACTGAAAGCCTTTTTATATGAAAAAACAATTGAACGGGGTCATTGTTTTATGTTCTAATTTATTTTTAAATAAAGAATCTAAAAAGAAGAAAAAATCATAATATAATCTACAGTAACAAAAAAGATTTCAGTTTTTCGAAGTGATCGCAAACTTTTTTTGATGTGTGTACTCTAACAATAGTTGCGATATAGTCGCCACGAAATGTCACTTGTATATCGCAACAATGTCGACATGGCCAACCATAATTTTCTGTCAATGATGAAGCCCTTCGCAGCGGGATATACTCAGGTTTAAGTTCAAAAGTCAACCTGTTAAATTACGAAAATATTTTTATTACAATTTACGCTCTGGCCCCTGAGAGTCCCCGAGATATTAGTTTAAAGAATTTACGAAAAATGTAATTTATGCTAAGAAAAATGGTAATCTTTTCGTGAAAAACATTTATGGTCTGGCTATCCTTTTTACGGTTATCTTCACGAAGTCACAAATTCATTTAGGGAGTAATGTTTATGATTCTATAATAAGATTCCTGTTGATATTCAAAATGCGCCTTTCACGAATTTTAAGTCTATCGTAAAACACAATCTTTACACAAAAGGTTATTTACAGCTCGGATAACAAAATGGTATTGATCCATCTAGCTCTTTAAGGTTGCTTCTACCTATAATTTTTAAATGAACATTGTTGATAATAAGAGTGAACAAAAGTATATTTCTATCTCTTTCTTCTCTGGAGAATCTGCCTTTCAAGTGAGTTGTATTGTTTAACCAATTTGACAATTTCACATGTTATTTGCGTATAAGTAATTATCTTCTCACTAACTGATTCCTCGCCTGCAACAATTACGTCTCAACCATAGCCCAACTGTTTCTGTTAAAATCAGATTTACAATTACCTATTGTTTACCCGGCAAACCAATAAACATTTCAATAACCGAAGATTGCCGATGGCGCCCGAAGGCCGCGAATTTGTTCCAAACATGCAAAGCGGACGTTACGATCTGTACTTACGGTTAGGGTTGTCAGCGATATGAAATTCCGGTTATGACGACAGTTATCAGTTTTAATTATAAATAATACATTTGAAACAAACTAAAATATCATAATCAACGCATAATACGTCTCAGGTCATGGACCTCGAAGGGTGTCCACCACACTTATCGACACTAAATCGCATTACGCCGTTTAGAAAAAGCTTTATATCCGTGTAATAAGATCGAAAAAGACGTGGTGCCTACCGAAAGAGAGGCTTTGGGTCATAATCCATTTTGGTCTAATGCATTTTGGAGACATCACAGGTTTTCCAAGGATTGTAAACCGTCTTTGACATGCAGAGTTAATCATCATGTTTCTTCTTAGCGGGAGATCCGCATTTTTCCATAGCTGTTCCAGTGCCACTTAGAGTTGTAAGTCACAAAGATCTAAGAGGTACTGCCACTGCGCCCGCCACCCTGAGATGTAAGTTAACAAGTCCCATGTGCCTGTAATGTTATTCACGTCAGTAATTCTTACATCACTGCTTTGCGGTAGAAATATGTAGGTAAGGTGACAGTACTTCCTTAGACGAACTCGTTCACAAGGAGCTCTACTGTTACATACGTATAATTACGCCCTTTTCCCGTCAGTGTAAGCAGTGACAAGAACCTTTAACTTATTACGAACCGGACACACACTTCGTTCACACAAGCTTGACCTGGGGGCATACTATAACCTTTCCAAAAACAATCTTATTTCAATGTAAGCATAAAGTAAGCTTATTGTAATATTACTCATGACAAACCTATCAACCAAGTAATGTATTATTGCTAAAGTGACTGAAAGAACGAATGATTTCCCAATATTGTCTATTCCTTACTAAAAGTAGGAAAGAAATAACGCTATATGAACTGTATAATGCCATCTCTTTCTTTTTTGTTGTTCCAAATCGAGTTATCGTTGTATAACGTTAAAGTACTTAATATTATTTACATTCAGAGAATTTTAACTGCCAAAAAGAAAAGTATGCTATAATAAAATCTATTAAAATTACATTGTTTTCAATAATTATTCCGCATTTTCATGACGAAAAACATATAAAACTAGCTGAGTTTTGATAGTCACGTTGTGAATTCGGAACTATAGTCTAGTGTCAACTGTTAGTTTCGCCATGGAACATATAGATGGCGCTGTTATAATTTACGAAATAAATCTAATAGTAAATAAATAAATCGCGTATTTTTATTTAACGATAAATTATTTACTATATGCTACTAAATAAAAAATAAACAAAATATTGAAGAGATATATGTAAATAAATTAGTTCAACTTAACTTTGAATCATTACAAATCAATATTAATACAATAAAACTGAAGATAATATTGTTTCCATCGCATCCGTGAAACTATTTTAAGATTGCTAAAGTTGACATAAGAGCAATATTACTTTATGTTAAAGTCGCGTCATGGTACGAACTGAGTGAATGAATAGTCACAAAGCTGCTAATAAAACATCATAGTTTTAACATTACAATAAGCTTACTTTAAGCGCGTTATGGTACGAAAAGTCAATGTAAGGTTAAAGTAATATTGTTTTAAGAGGTTGTTGTAGGCCCTCTGGCCTTTCTAAAGGACGTCCTCAATTTGGCCACAGTAAGTTCGCCTTGGTCGGCCCTTACTAACTCGCCCGCTCATTCTCGTCTTATAAATCTAATTCGTCAAACTTTTTCATTCATTCTTTCTAGCCATGTCCGAACCATTTTTCTATAAATTTGTCACTATATAACAAGAGAAGCTCTAGTTTGATATAAAGTCATACCTCTCAATTTAAAAGTAACAGTTCTCTCACGGCTACCTCCGCTCGTTAGAAGTTACTACTGTATCTCGAAACGGTGGTACTAATCTTAACTTTTGACAATGGAATGAGATCTTTGAAAACCCGCATTATGTTACCCATGTGTTTTATCTCTAGTATTTCATTGTTTGGGATACCATCCCTGCTCAGAAAGGCTCGTAAATCCGTCCCTCGTCGGTCGATAAAAAATATTGAAACAAAGACTCGAGTGGCCCCGCGGGGAGGCTCTGTCGAGGGACCGGCGGACGGTCGACATCAAAAACTGTTTGAAAATGTTTTTGTGTAACTCAATGGGCGTTTCTTCGCTGCTCCGATGATCCGATTCCAGACCGTCATAGTCTGGCATTAAAATTCATACGAAACGAACGAATCATAGACAAGAGCAGTGGTAAGCTATAGGGAGCACGGTTGCTTTTTAATTGACAGGTCGACGGTTGGAATCCCTATGGCGGCGTATACCTATGACTTTAACTAAGTTTTGTGAATGTTTAGTCGAAATACCTCTCGTTAATGGTGAACATATAATCGTCGTCAAAAATCATCATTATTCGTCATCGTGGTGAAACGAAGTTTGGAAAACGCGTGAAGCGTGGCAGACTATGGTCTAAATCTTTTCTATTTATATATATTACACCCACGTATATCAGTAGGACTTTGACAATAACATATATTGAACATTAAATATGACGTGATCAGCTGAGAGACAAGTTAAGTAAAAGTTTTCCTCAATTTCTGGCTATCTCGGCAGGCGCACGACTCGCTCGTCCCGTCCCTGGTATCATAAAAAAAATGGTTACCTTGATGATTTTAAATTTCCGTACATGGTAGCTACAATATATAATTTCTACAATTGACTGTATTATCTAATTGTTGCTTTTTTCCTATCTTATTTCCTTGTTTTTCATGTTGTAATTATGTATCGTAATTGTTAAATGTACGTATGTGTACTGTGTCGTTTCTTTTTGGAATAAAGTATTTCTATTTCTACTTTCATTATGTTTTATAAAAAGTCATGGAACAAAGTTGTTTATGTTGTTAGTAATGTAGTCCTGCAAAGTTGTTAGTGTTTTAAAAATTACCGTGTCTTGTGCATATTTTAGTCAACGTAAAACGGCTATCGTAATAATATCTGTTAAACCAGGAAACCATATTTTGCATTCTAGCTGATACGCAACGTTGGGCATGTGCCAAATAAAAACTAAAAAGATAGCAAACCACCCCGATTCAGTGTATTGGTTGTTTTTTATGCGAAATGAATATTCGTGTCGGCGTTGGGAATATCGGATTTCGTACTAAAGCTGGTGCGTAAAATACGATCTTTCGTATGGTACGTTTTTGTTAGGACGGCTGTACTTTCGCTCTGAAACTATTCATTTCAAGTTATAAATAAATAAAAATAAAACGCAATACACTCGCAGACCCTCACTGGCGAAACCCTGTGTCGCGGGTGCCATGTGACGGGGGACACACGTTACACAACCACAAATTACTTGCCATCAGATACACGACTTGTTCGCCCCGTCACTTGATATTATAAAAAAACCTCAAACTCACGAGAGAAAATAAATGTGGACCATACAAATATTTGTCCCTGCCTTTTTTTCTTTCCGGCCTAGGAATCGCACCCAGGACCTCTGCGTGGCAGTCCGGCATGGTAACCGTTCGGCCACAGAGGTAGTTAATTATAGATATATAACTAACATAGAAGTGAAAGTGTTCGTCCAGAGAACCTATTTCTGCCGCCAAGCAATAACGTGAGCATTACGCGTTTCGATTTGAAATGCTTAAAGGTTCTGGTAAAATTACAGGCACATGGGACTTGTCAACTATTACGTCTCAAGGTGGCGAGTGCAGTGGCATTGCCAGATCTTTGAGATTGAAAGCTCTGGGTGCCACTGCAACTGTTATGGATAGACTACTTGTTCGTCTCGCCGAACATTACATAAAAAAAAATTAAGGGTGTTTGCTTACCTATGAAATAAAGATGTTTCGCAATTATAATTGAATTTAGTTACGATATCGATCCCCATTTTGTACAATCCTGACAAGCCTTTCTTGTTTTACTTCAAAACCGGAACGCAGAAACACCGCGGCTGAAGTAGGTAAGGTGGCAGTATTTCCCCGTACGAACTTTTTCACAAGGCTAAGCGACTCGCCTGTCCATAACAGTTGCAGTGCTGCTCAAAGGCACTGCCAATGCGCCCAGCGCCCTGAGATATAAGTTGACAAGTCCCATGTGCCTGTAATGTCACCAGCACCCTTACCCTTCGAAAGCGGAACGCCCTACTACTAATATTACTGCTTGGCGGCAGAAATAGGTAAGGTGGCAGTACTTCCCTGGACGAACTCTTCCACAAGGAGCTTCCACTGCTTCTAAATAAGATTTATAAGCATTACTGGATATTATAAATATTTTCTTACTTGTTCTTCTCAGGGAAATCTGCCTTACTACTAAACTAAAACTATTGAATGTTAGTCAGAGATAGGTATGCGCCCGGGTTTAAACCCGGCGCTTTGTTAACGCCGAATTGAAATCGGGTTAAAATCTATTAACGCCTGTTATGTTAAAATATTTGTTGTAAATCGAGTTTTGTTCAAATTGAATGATATTATAATTAGAAAATGTTTATTGCTTTCTGATCGAGACGATTCGATGTGTCTTTCTATTGAATCGATTCACTTTAAAGTAGCATTGAAGTAAATCGATACAAAAAAACGTTAAATTGTATGCGCTTGAATGGATATACTTGAAAATCGAATCATAATGCGCACCTTTTTTAAGCTTTTTTCATCTAAAACAGATGCATAAATTTGAAATTTGTAATAAGTATGTAGTTACACCAAATTCCGTATTCACCATTGCTGCCCACGATTTTGGGCAGACATGGGTTAAAACGCGGCGCTTTGGATAATAACACGGCTAAAACTCGGGCGGGTTGATTGGGTTTTAGCCTTCCGTCCATCTCTGGTGGTAATTGTTTAATCAACAACGTGACGAATTTCAAATGTTATTTGTTTACCTATAATATAAAGTAATATCAGAAATTTGATCGTAATCAGAAATAACAACTCATCGGTATGACTTTTGCGAAAAAAATGAGAAACATAACACGCGTTAAAGGTAATATATTCCACGTAACTGAAAGGAAGAATCCGATTATGAAAAATGAGCTGTACATCCGTGACACGTGTCGCGCAGACATGTCGCAGTGTATCATAAATACGGTTCCCGGAAAGATGAGCGTAACGAATTGTGTTTACCATAAAAGGAATATTTATCAAAAGGATATTTTGAAAGGCTACGGCTGGAATAGCCGAAATAGCGAGACTTAAAATGTATAAGGCACATTTTGTGCAATTTTCTCAGTCAGGCGTGACCATGGGCCCTGTGAAGTGCCCGAAACGTTGGTTTGTTTGAAAGAACAAATAGATTCGATGTAGATCCGAAAAATGATTTCATTTCCTATTTGTAACAATCGCGAAAACCTAAGAATCGATATGTAATGTGTGATGTTAAGCGAAGAAGGTACGTGTTGATTTAAAAATGCCTATTCACTGTAGCCTTAAAAAAGGGTTTTCTAGAAATAGATACCGGCCCTTTACACTCGTTAGTGGCCGCTCTCATATTATTGGCTGCTGACAATCGAAGATGACAACCTCGTTGGCGTTTGGTGGGCCCAACGGGTTGCACTGTGTGGTAGCTTAGTGAGTGGTTCTGGTCTGGGTATACTGAAGCGCGATCTAGTTGAGTTGGCGTAAAATAACTGGTTGCGTGTACAATGGACTGATAGTGCCTTAGGGTTAGCCCTCATTTGTCAGCACGCATCAACATTGCATTGCAAATTGAAGCGTGTTTACGTTGTACTATATACAATACACGTTGGAACATGAAAACGCAGCTTATGCGTGCTAACGAGTGTGGTAAACCTTTATGAAAGTGGCTTACACCCTGCATTGGATGGCTGTGGGTTAAGAAATGACATTCACAGTTATAAATCCCTCGATGAACAAAGTTCAAAGCTTAATCCTAATCATTCAGTTGAAGTGTCTTGGTCACTTGAGATGGTGTAATAATCTTGTAATGCAGGAGATCTTGGTGACATCTCAGCATATTTGTTGTTTATAACTTAGGAGCGATGATTACACTGATAATTTTATTCAATAAAACGGTATTGAATAACTTGCATTATAGATTTTTTTTCTTAAAATGCCAAAAATATAACAGCAATAGAAATCTCCAATCGTCCCATTTCCTCCCGTCCGTAACGAGGGCTATTTATCGAGCGTTCTCGTAAATTGTCGCCATTGATGACAATGGCACTTGAGTTCCGCCACTGAGTAGTTCCCCACTGGGGAAATGGGAGACCCTCCTCACTGGGGAGTAGGAGTCTCCACTGAGTCGTAGCTGTAGATAATCCTGAAGTTATATAGGACCACTTGGAGGCTGTTGAAATATCATGAATTTATTGCTATAGGACACAAATTTGACTTCAGATTTTACTGTTTTGGTAATCTCTACAGTCGTATCACATATTTTGTAATGTGTACTGCATAATAAACGCTATTTATTCTTTTCTGTTATAAGAAGAAGAAGTTATCGTTCTTTAACTCCCAGGTTCGGTATTGACTTTTTTGTGATACTAAGTGACGGGACGAACAAGTCTTGCACCTGTTGATGAACGACACGCCTGTCCATAACAGTTGCAGTTTCGCTACACTCAAACGTATGATGCGAATGACGCTTTATACTTGACATGGTCTTGATTTGGTCGAGTATAATTTATTTCACAGTAATTGTTACGGACGGATGTCGGACGGTGATCTAGAATAGACTCCTTGCAATGCAAAATAGCTATAAGCTATAATATTTTGTAATCAAGTAAACGAAATAAATACCATTTTTAAGATCAACAAGGATTCTTTATTTATCAACATTATAATCAAGATATGTAGTTTGTGTAGCAAGAACAAGACGCGAACAATAAGTATACGATGGTAAAACTTAAAACAATATCAATGTGTCAAACTCTGCTCACAGCCTACTAAGGTCATGTTGAGTCTAATCTTAGATACGGATTATTGTTGTGGGGAAACAGTACCACACCCCGGACACTCCATACAACGGTCGAAAATTATTTACCTACTATTACTACATACAGCAAGGCGCTATCTGCACACGCGCAAATGTGAAGTGGCAGGGTTACCCATCACTTTCTCGCACTATCGCGTTACGTGGTCAGATTGGCAACATAGAGAAAATTATGACGCGAATCTGTTATCTATGGTTCTATTAATCCTAATAATTATACTTGTTTATTATGTATTTATATCGATATATTATTATATTTTTCATTAATTATCCACTTGCACTAATCTTAAGTACGTCTTAAACCTATGCTTCAATTGCTAAGACATTCTTAACGTACAAGCATTGGCGTAAGACATAAGTTAAGTGGACAAGAGTGGCACTGCAACTGCTATGACCAGGCTCGCGACTTGTTCGTCCCGTCATTTATTATCATGAAAGTAAAAAAATATTGATTTCAACAATGGAACAAGTTACAAATGTTTAAAGTATTATGCAATTCAAATTGCACCGTCTATTCACAATTGTTTTTCGCCGGCGTCAAAGGCATCTCGAACTCCTGAATGGTATTGATTCGCGGAAAGTGCATTGTTGCAACTGGCTACATAAAGGTCGCATAACGGCGGACAAAGGCGTGTTTTGTTACGTTTATACATCGCTTACGACAGTCGTAACGGTATGTCACCTTTGTATCGGCTCATGTCGTTACAATACTGGACCCTGTGATGGTATGTACCTAGTACCTATGATTTAGTAGCAGTAAATCGCCTTATAGAATAGTTCGTCCAGGAAAGTACTGCGCCTTACCTATTTATGCCGCCAAGCGGTAATGTGAGCCTTACTGCGTTGAAGGGTGCTGGTGAAGTTACAGTACACTTGGCACTTGCCAATGTATGTCTGAGGGCGACAGTGTCATTGCTTCTCATATCTTTGCGTTGTAAAGCTCTGAGTTGCAACTGTTGTGGACAGGCGTGTAGCTGAAAATCAGGCGCACGACTTGTTATTGTAAAAAAAATTATTACTAAATTTTGTGTACTGTACAAGTAAATGTACACATTTGGGAATGTTGAAGAAAGTGCACAACCCCTTTACGTGACAAGTTCACTACCCGCGTCATCGTGGTGGTCTACCACCTAAAAGCTCTCTTTAGAGTAGATACGTATCCAGCAGTTAGGTGTTAGATTCGCTGACCCTACGGTTTGCACTGTGGACCCTGGATGAGGATGTTCGATTCCCGGTAGATATAGAAATAGATCCTCTATTTGGGAAATTAAATTTCATGTACCTATTTCTCATAAGTCAACCTCGACCATGGGACCTGCAAAAGGCCCGAAACCAACTTAACGGGTACTATAATTATAATAATTTCATTTCCTATATATAACTTTTGCTCCTGGGAGTGAATGTTATTGTTCTGGTACTCATACTCTTCAACTGCCTCGGTGACCGAACGGTTACCATGTCGGTCTGCCACGCAGAGATCCCTGGTCCAATTCCCGGATCGGAAGCAATATTTGTATGGCCTACATTTATTTCTTATATATTTGTGTCCGTGGCACCCGCGACACAGGGTTTCCCTAGTGCGGGGTTATAGTTGAGTGTGTGCATTATACACGGTCAAGTATGACGCTTAATTTGCATCATGCGTTTTTGAATTTGGTCGAGTATTACTTATTTGACAGTCGGGCGGGGAACGGGAGTGGACACCCAGGTAATTGGTGTTGTTGTCTGGTACATTATTATTACATACTTTTAAAATTGCAAGTTCAATATCTAACGACTCGACGAAATTCACAGCACACAACAGATCAGCAAAAAGGCGCACAATACACGCAGCAAAAAAGCCGCACTGAGTAGCAGAAACATAATCGCTGTATCACGATTGTGACGCCACGTGGATGGAGATTAATGGTACCTACATTGGAGACTGGTAAACTACGAAAGCCTGGTTTTTAAAACTCCCATCACGCTATACTGAAATCGATTTATCATTCCTTACCCATTAGTTATTATTATATATAGAAAAACCTACAGTTTCTTCTATACTTATACACACATCAAAAAAAGTTTGCGATCAATAGCATAAGCTCCTATAATTCTTTAAATTTAACTTTATCAAGAAAAAATCTATGTTGTATGCTTTCTTTAAATAGGAATACCCTGTTTGAAATTAAAATATAAAACTATTTTTTATTATTTATTTTAAAAAATTGAGCCATTAATCATAATGTAATAGTGATAGAAATTTCATAGAAAGAAAAAGACTGTTTAATTAAACTTAAACAACAATTTATTATTAAAAGGTGTGAATTCAATATAAAATAACCCTCCCCTGGCTCGAATACATGCGAATATCCTCCTGGGCATGCTGAGGATCAAGTTATCCAGCATTTCCTGGGGTAACCTATCACATTCTTCAATAGCGGCTTCCCTGAGCTCTGGAACTGTCTGGGGACGTGGCTCACGGTTCCATACTGCTCGTTTAAGAGCATCCCACGCGTGCTCTATTGGGTTTAAGTCGGGCGAGCCGGCAGGCCAGTATAATCGTGTGATATCGTATTCTTGAAGAGCAGCATTGACTCGTTGAGCTCAATGTGCGGGCGCATTATCATCGACCAGTACAAATTGGTGCCCATGGTTTACTCGGAATGGGCTGACGATATCATCAATAGCAACTGCTTTGTACATGTCTGCTGTCATGAAGCCCCGATACGGGATCAAAGGCGTTCTAGCTCCAATCATAATGCCACCCCAAAAGGACACCGATTTTCCGCCTTGCTGAACTGTTCCAGTGGCAGTTCTTTGTCTTTCACGGTCGCCTGGTCTTCTCCAGACACGGACACGTCGGTTATCTGGA
>NW_020655582.1:5313-11026 GCF_003589595.1 Hyposmocoma kahamanoa | reverse complement strand
TAGAATAGAATAGAAAACATTTATTCCTTAAATAGACAACACAGTACACATGCATTTTGTAATAATAACAATAAAAATAGTATTAACTACAAATATATAGAAGAGTACAACGCGTGTGTGCTGTGCTGCCAAGAAAACCGTGACCCACTCAGCTTATTGTCGTCTCACTTATGGTGCTACGACGCTGATTTTCAGCGGATCCGGCAACAGAACACACGTGACACGGAACATAGTAGCCGTGACAAATTGACAATTATGTCCTTAAAACGCACAAAATATGTCAGAACGAACAGATTATTGATACAGTACAAGAAGCAATTACGTTACCACTTACATAATATATGCGTTAAAATGTGAAATTAATTTCATAAAACATGTATAAATATTAGAGTTAGTCATTTTGTGATATTAGTTAGAAATAATATCACAAAATGAATATAAATGTAGACAGTTATGTATTTTAACAGTAGACATTATTACGTCACATATAATTTAAAATAAAATTGGTATAGTGAATAATTCAATAAAATTGACATACAAAAAATTGAACCAAACAAGGTAAAATAATAAAAAATATTTAAAAAAAAGTAATCTAAACATTAATAATCTGTATAATACGAACATAGATGACCCCGACACATCAACAGCCATGTTGAGATTGTTGAACATTTATTAAGTAAGCCCTGAGTAGTCTTTTAAAAGTAAAAATCGACGAGGCATTCCTAATAGGTGGTGGTATGTTGTTCCAACATTTCGAGGCAGCATATCGAAAGCCGCCACGAAAGCTCGCCGTTCGGTGTCGAAGGCATACATGGCGAAGCGCATGACTAACGTGCATTGATGAAAACTGAAGTTTGTCGTACAAGTACAAAGGTTGCTTGGTCGTAATAACCCCAAACAGCAATACAGCAAAATGTAACTGGCGACGGGCTTCCATCTTCAATAATCCTGCATCATTTAGAAAAGGCGTGACATGCGTTCGACACGGAACGGGGAAACAATACCTAGCGCAAGCATTCTGTAACCGTTGAACAAGATTTCTAGAGCGAGCAAGCAGACATCCGCCCTATATTGTGTCAGCATAGTTCAGTTTGGATAGAATCAGAGAGTCACAAAGCTTTATGCGCAAGTCTACATTGATAAAGTTTCTCACACGATATAATACCTTCAGGCGGTAAAAACAATTACGAATTGTCTCAACGATATGCCCCTCAAAGTTAAGGGAACCATCCATAAGGACGCCTAGATTTCTCACCACTGAAACTCGGCCTACAGAACTTCCCGCTATAGCTACCTGAGGGTCGTAGTACATGATGTTCTCAATTTGTCGTTTTGTACCAAGTACTAGAAACTTTGATTTGGAAGGATTGAGCACTAGATTGTTTAGTTTTGACTATTGGGCAATACTGGTGAGATCATCATTCAACTGATTAACTGCGGACTGTGTTTGAAAAGGTTTAAAAGAAATATAAAGTTGTAAGTCGTCAGCGTACAAATGGCACTTGCAGTTCTTAATGCTGTTCACTATGTCCGCAGTGTATAAAATGAAAAGGATTGGTCCGAGAATAGATCCCTGTGGCACACCTCTAGTAACGGTAGCAGCACTAGAAAGCATAGAAGAGCCATCCTTACAACGTACCTCTACCTTCTGCATGCGACCGCAGAGATAGCTGGAGAACCATTTGATAGTATTAGAGTCGAACCCAAAGTAAACGAGCTTAGATAGCAGAAGCTGGATATTTACCATATCAAAAGCACGTGAGAAATCCAGTAAGGTGAGAATGGTACCCCTCCCAGCGTCCCGCGCAGCCAAAACATCATCCACCACGTCAAGCAATGCGGTTGCAGTGCTGCGATACCTCCTAAATCCTGACTGTTTCGGAGGCAAAATTCCATTAGTCTCAAGGTAGTCTGTTAGTTGCCAACACACCACCTTTTCTACGATTTTTGACAAAAACGGTAATATACTTATAGGTCGTAAGTCACTAATGTGTGAAGGAGTGTTAATTTTTGGAATAGGCCGAATGATTGCCATCTTCCACAAGTCAGGGAATTCGCATTTTTCGATAGATTTATTTACAAGGGCTGTAATGAATCCTAGAGTTTGCGGAAGAGTAAGTAACACCATGTCGCGAGAAATGTCGTCCACACCACTGGCATTGCTTTTGATTGACAGAATCGCCTTTGACACGGTCAGCTCCGAAACCACACGAAGTTTAAAAATTGCAGAACCGTGCTTACGAGCTGAAAAATATGTCAGATAAGACATGTCAGTATTACAAGTGGGCAAGTCAAGAAAATGCGCGTTTAGCTTATCTGGGTCTTTCAAATGTGAGGGAATGTCTCGATCTTTTGCCTTGAAATCAGCCACGCTATTCCTTATATTCTTCCAAAGGTCGCGAGGTTTATGAACGTTGGAAGTAATATTTTGATGAAAATACATGGCTAGCCCTACAGATTGCGACACATGTCGCCGACAAGTGCAACACGTGTAGATTAGGTGTTTAGTTCATTTTATTGTCATGTTATATTGTATGTATGTTAGTCCTTAAGTTATTATCATGTGGGTCATGTGGCCTGAAATAAATGTCTAAATAAATAAAACAAAAAAATCTTCGAATCCTTCAATCGTAAAAACACTCTTCAGTGTTGCAAGAGGGAATTAAACTTATAACTTCCAAATAAGACCTGCTCGATGGAGTTTGTTTGAGTAGTATATAGTTTTTTATTTATGATACCAACAGACGGGATAAGAAAGTCATGTGCCTGGTATTAAGCGACACGTCTGTCCATTGCAGTTTTTGTGTCGCTCAAAGCTTAAACTCGCATACATCTTATGAGCTTATCATATTATTGACACAGGTTGAGAAGTCCCATGTGCCTGTAATTTCACCAGCACTCTTCAAAACTGGTATGCAGTCATGGGCACATTACTGCTTGGCGGCAGAAATACACAGAAAAAAAGGATTTCTACAAATAAGAAAGAGCAATTTCTCAAAATATTTGCTGATTCTGAAAAAATATTTATTAAAAGTAATAAAATATTGTCATTACAAAAATACTGCTTATTTTTTTCTAATACAATTTTACTCTTAACTTTATTCTAACTTTGAGACAAATACGTTCACTTGAAGATTTTATTTCATTTCTAATCAATTAATTGGACATTACCTACATCAAGAAATTTTTACCTCTTACATCAAATTTAAATAATCTTAAATGAATTCAAAATTTCTTGGGTGTATTTTAAGAAAATGTATTTTTAAACAAAAAAAGAAGTAGTTTTCTATTCAGATTAATATTCTAAATTGTAGAGTATATTCTTAAAGCAACATTTCGTTGCGTTTTCACAGTCAATGTTGACGTGACATGTCGCCGAAGGCGCACGCAGTAACGATTACATACTTTTACTTGTGCTTGTAATCATAAACAGTCATTTATCCAAACAAACAATACGTAGTATCTCTAGTTTGTTAAGGTGTTATTTATAGTCATAATTTAAGAAATTTGGTTACAGTATGAAATCTAACTACACTTGTTAACAAGCACAACTTTAAGATGCAATTAGTTCCATCACGCCATTGCTAGATGGCATTAGTTGTACTCTGAAACGCGCTATCGTTTTGTTAACTTCAATAGTATAAAGTCATCTCATATATTTGGAATGGTTAGTGCTTTCTGACGTTACAGCATTTGTATGTCACTTAATTACCATTAAGTATTTGAGAAGATTTCGTCCTATTTCTGCTACTTTAAAGGTTAGGCACTGAACAGTGTGCTTTCACGCCAGTGAGACATACTGTTGGGTCCATAACCCTGAAAATTTACCCTTTTTGATATTAGAAAACATAAATCATCAGTCAATTAATTAATTAAGCATCTCTCAATTTTTCATTCTTTTTTTTTTCAAATCAATATCGGACATTTCTAATAACAAATAAATATTTTGTTGAATCTAGAGTGGCTTTGTGACTTGAAGTACATTAATTTGGTCTTGGATTAAGAGGAAGCATGCCAAAAAAGTTTTGACGTTGACTCCGCCCAAATTTGTGAAACAACATATGCCTGAAGTTCGCGTGACATGCGACAGGAGATGTAGAATTTTGCGCATTAAAACTAGGTACCAAATTCGTTTTAGCGGAATAACTCTAAAACTAAAGGGATTAAAAAAAATTCGTAGTGACAGTTCTCGATCATGCATAAATATAATTAATTATCTAATTTTTGTCCTAATAACCTGAAGCATTTCGAGGATGAATCGAAAAAATGTGTAAATTAGAGGTCATTTCGTGATTTTTATCTATCGAGGAAACTTTATTGTTTTATGTTTCTGATTAGTTTCTATGCTTGAATATATCTTGTAGTTACTCATACAATATTTTATTTTTAACCTTAAAGTGGATATACCCCTCTAAAATCAAATCGAAGATTAGGAATTTTTCCTCTGCTCCCTCTTAAATATTTCTATCTTGTAACTAAAATACACTTTTGAGACTTTTTTTACTATTATCAAGTAATTATTCTCTAGCGTCTATAGGGAGAGGATCGTTTTGTTGGATTTAATAAATTTGTCTTCATAAAAAGAATTTTGTCTTTTTCTAAGTAATCTGTTTTTACCGTGTAGGAAAGGTGGCAGTACATCCCTGAACGAACTCTTTCACAAACAGCTCTGCTACTATTAAAAGCTGCAGTTGCTGTAGCGGTAAAGGCAAATAACGAAACTTCTATGTTGTACAACATTTTACAATTCGAAGACAAGTGTCTCCAAGCTGCATAGGGCCAACATGTTGAACTATAACCTAAACTATCTCAATAATGTAAAAATGTTGACATTGTGCCTAAAAAGGCGGTATCATCACAAAATAACCACTCATTCTAAATTGTAGTGTTCGGAACACGTCATTGACATAATGTGAAGTTGCTACGATACTATTATAGAAGAAAAGAACAACGACGAAAAAGAAAAAATATTTCTCTGTTAAATACAAGTAAAACAATACCACTGTTACACTGCACACGAAATTGCAAAAAGAAATCCTCTACATCCAGTGTAGCCTAGGGTAGAATTATATTTTTCATATTACGTAATTAACCAGTAATATATATATATATTGATTGAAAAAATAAGCTAGTGTTGTCGACTTTTGTTTGTGGGAGACCATAGTGACACAACTCAATATTGCATTTGCTCCTTAGAGGCCGAAAAAGAATAAAGATTTGCTCTAGGTCTATAGAAACTAAAGGACATGTTATGTTGACATATATAAATCAGGCGTTATATGTATATGATGTATTTCGACGTTGAAAACATAAACATGCTATCTTTGTTTAACTCTTGCATGCCGTCTTAAGCCAAAAGAGGTAGCATTACATTGGTCTGTGTCAAACACGGGAATCGAAAATACGTAACGTCATTTTAAATGCCAACCGTGTCCATTTCGCAGTACATGAGATACATGATACGGTTGTCAAAGGGAAGTACATCAAATGTCAAAACAAATGTTTTTCCAAGTGTTTCATTGAATTATTCACATGTATGTAATAAAATAGACCAAAAATGTTGACAGTGAGAATAATTAAATATTAATAAATTTCGTCGCTGCAGCAATACCGGATGTAGCATTTGAAAAAGCGAAGATCGACCGAATGTAACATTATACAGCACGTGTTAATTTTCTGTCTATAAATCACACGAAAGCCCAAATATCTCATG
>NW_020655582.1:3282-5303 GCF_003589595.1 Hyposmocoma kahamanoa | reverse complement strand
TTTTGCTTTGGTTTCTTCAGATTGCCTGTTTGTTTGTATATTTTGTTGATTGTTGTTAACGATTATTTCGAGATAGTGTTGTTCTTGGAAGCGTAAAATAATTCGCTACGAGGTTTTTATTATTTTTACAATTTCAAGTTTACGTACAAATAAAAAAAGAATAGTTGGAAGTCATACCGCCGTATAATAGGGCCGAATACAAACGTTGAATCAAAGACCATATTCATTTATTCGCTTCATTTTGAAGAGTCAAATTTTAACATAACTTTGAATGTAATCTCGTTAGAGATTACATGATAATGCAATTCCATCATTACATTTATTGGTAAATAATTTTATATTTAATTTAGATTAAATAAGACTCATTTACTAGGAATTCTCAGTTCCTGAAAAGAAAATTATCCACTCGTTTCCGATTTTTTTCCCACTGACAACTCTAACTACTAAAACTTCATATTTTATAAAGTCAGCAATACAAAAACCATGTTGGTCGAACGTTGCCGGGTAAAGCCTAATACCAACGTATAGACAGCCTATTTGCCTTGCCTTGTCTTGCCATCGTTCGGTGCACTCGCCTAGCTGACTGAGTGAAGGCGAGCGCTAACGTGTATAAAGGTCGTTTGACGTGGTTTGTCACAACTTGCAGTCGCTCGTCACTACTTGTATCACTTCAGAGAAGTGTCGATTTTTCTGCACAAATCAAAGGCGTTCGGCCAATAGTAGTCAATTGACATTGTATAATCAGACATTTGCATGCTATTGAATATATTCGAAACATGTTTATACTAACACTG
Organism: Hyposmocoma kahamanoa; assembly: GCF_003589595.1. NCBI lineage: Eukaryota > Metazoa > Arthropoda > Insecta > Lepidoptera > Cosmopterigidae > Hyposmocoma > Hyposmocoma kahamanoa. The sequence continues at coordinate 4,509 of NW_020655582.1, read as the reverse complement.
TCTCTTGTTACATTTCCTGTTATACCATGTTTTAAGCAAATTAACGTATGATTAATATTGTTATTGATAATATTACTACTTTCATTTATTTCCAAAATTAAATGGAAGTATTAAAGATTCACTTAAATCAGTCATCACTGGTATTAATTCTATACCAATGCATAAATACAAAAAAGCTTACACTATTTGGAATCTGAGACGCGCGACGACGACGCGAATCGACGCGTGATTGCAGTCGAGCGGCTTCGTGGGTCGCAGATTCCAAATAGTGTAAGCTTTTTTGTATTTATTAGTTAGTAGTTAGTTACTTGGGCGCCGTGAGTCGCCAGACGCCGACCACATTGTGATCTGGGCGCACTAATGCAAGCGTAGTCGCGCGCCGATAGGCGTTGTAGTTGAAAAACAGGACGCGACACGACGCTTCGACTCTGCGCCAGTGTGAGTTGAGCCTTAGATCTGTATTTTGCTATAGACTTGAAAGAGTTTTGATTTGTAATTTGACAAAAATATATGTAGCCGTAACATTAAAAATGGAAGAAGAAGAAGATGCTACGATGCTTGATAGTTCACGTTTTTCTTTAATTTAAAGTGAATTCTTTATTAGGGATTACCCATTTTACATGATCGTTATTTGTGAATTATTTTTTTTAATATACACCTATTACTAAACCTTTTCTTAGGAACTATTATTTTTATTTTTTGTAACTTTATATTATCTTAAATATATCTGTCTATCATGTCCAACGTGAACAGCTCTGAAGATTTGGAAAAACCGCAAGCAGAGGTACTGTACCAATGTAAGGAAATATCTGAAAGTTCAGAAGAACCTCCTATGGAAGAATGGCCTTCGCTGATGTTATATCCGTTTAAATCTTTTAATCAGCAACTACAAACTGAAAAACTGTATCCGGCTGGGAGAGATGAAATATGTGCGACGTACATCAGGCAATCGGATAGCTCTGTACTTAGACATCCATATTACAATTATCCTGCCGTTTTGGACCCAGGTATCAAGGAAGCTCTTCTCGAACCCGACCCGCCACGTCCACCCTATCCGGACGATGGATACCAGTTTTACATGGACCAATGTGAAGAAATGAACATATGCCCCGTCCGTATATTCTACTCGAATCTATTCAACTCTGAAATTAATTTAAGATATTACAGTCCCAGTTCCGGAAATTTAAGAATTATGGCAATGGCGTTGCAGCACAACAAACACGTTAA
>NW_020655582.1:0-3272 GCF_003589595.1 Hyposmocoma kahamanoa | reverse complement strand
CCATTAATTGATAAGAAACCCTCTGTAGACGCGAAAAAACTGAAAGAATATATGAAGCGAATTTGGCCAGATTTGAAGCTACCACCAGATTGGAAACCACCTGTTATGATTAGAGTGGACGTTAAAAACAAGAAAGTGGTTAAGAGCAGCAAAAGCGCCTTAAACTTAAAGAAAAAGAAGAAGTAATGCCGGTACAATAAAATGTATTACTATTGAGTAAAAATTAAGGATTAGATAAGTAGTTTCGCCACTTTCATCATATTTGAGGTTTCTAAATACTTAATACACCTCTGTATTTGTCGGCGTAACGCTTATATTCACGTTATTTTAAGTATATTTTAAACTATTTTATAATCTAATATTATTTTATAGTTTGTTTTACTTTGATAATATAAATTTTTACTGTTGTATAGTTTACTGATTATTTTGTATTTATTTATTACTTTAAATTATTTAAATTTTGTTCTTGTTAAAATTATTCATATTTATTTATTTTAAGCCGGATTTACATTTGTCTGAAGTATCGTATAATGACGCGTCAGAACGGAATCGGTTCCATACATTTAATATGGTTACATTTATGTATATTAGTATGTCGCAATATGACGTGACGACTTGTGTTGTGTGTATGAAACCAATACAGTTCTGACGCGTCACGACACAACACGTCAGACAAATGTAAATCGGGCTTTAGCCACCTGGTGGCAAAACTTTGTTATTGTTAATATTATTAATATTGTTTTATTTTATATAGAAAATATACTCACTTTTAGCTATTTTGTCTTGTTTTTTCTTATTTTAACCTCTGACGCAAAATAGGGGAGTTACTAAATTGGAGCCTTCATCTGTGTATCTGTGGTATCGTAGCTCTAGTCTAGTCTTTAGCTATGTTCGATGAACTTCGGTTTAACTAAATAAAGATCAACCGCTCTTTTCCCAGTTAGTGTATAAATCTCAGTTCAACATCATCATCAACATGCACAGCCTGACTTCAGCCACTGCTGGGTATAGGACTCCCAAGTTTCTGTGCCACTCCCCCACTCTCCACAATCTCATCTATCAAACGAATATTTAATTTACTTCCACTGGTCCGAAAGACTTAAATTTGTTATACTGCACATTACAATAATGTGGTAACTTCGATCTGAATTTTGTGCGGTGGCAAAATATAGATTTAGTAGCAGTAGAGCGCGTTGTGAAAGAGTTCGTCCAGGGAAGTACTGCCACCTTATCTGTTTCTGCCGCCAAGCAGTAACGTCACCATTACTGTGTTCCGGTTTTGAAAGGTAGGGATGCTGGTGAAATGACAGGCACATGGGACTTGTAAACTTATATCCCAGGGTGACGGGCGCAGTGGCAGTGCGCCTCAGATCTTTGCGATTTAAAGAGCTGAATAGCACTGCAACTGTTATGAATAGGCATGTAGCTTACCATCAGGCGCACGACTTGTTCGTCCCGTCATTTAATATCATAAAAAAACAAAGAATTATTTCATAATTTCTATTTATTTTTCTAGTTTTAAAGCTTTTTCAAAAACTAAATTCCACTATCAGCATTCGTGCTTTATTATTAGTATTTTAACTGTTGATTTATAGAAATAATCTCCATTCGATAGTTCCTCGTGAGTATGATTCGAGTTAAGAATATTTTTTTCAATTTTATTTATTTTTAACTTTTAATGAACTGCAGAAGTCTAATATAGTTCTGTCAATGGCACATTAAACTACTTCTACAGAAAAGTATAATGGATCTTGATTGGCCTGATAACAACGACAAGTCTGTCGATCAGTAAATCATTGACCTCTACTATAAAGATAGTGCCGGTTGTACCTTTGGTGCAGTATGTGCAGTGCACACGGGTGCAAGGTGTTAGGGAGCGCCGAGATTTATAATTACAGCATTTGGACCCGAATTTCCTAACACCGGGTAAAATACAATTACATGTATTCCATTTTGACGCGTGCCTACTAGAAGATACCAAGATATTTATTGCACCTGGGTGCCATAGGCCGTCGGGCCATAGGGTGCCGGCGCTGCATAAAGTAATAAGTTTTTTTTTATATTACAAAGTGTCGGCACAAACAAGTTGTGTGCCTAATGGTAAGCGACACGCCTGTCCCTAACAGTTGTAGCGCCACTCAAAGCTTTAAATCATAAAGATCTGAGGGACACTACCACTGCCCCCGACACACTGAGACATAATTTGACAAGTCCCATGTGCCTGTAATTTCACCAGCGCGTTTACCCTTCGAAACCGGAACGCAGTAGTGTTCACATTACTGCTTGACGGCAGAAACAGGTAAGGTAAAGATAGTAGTACGCAGCCATGATCATGGAACCTGTAAAGGGGCCGAAACGTTGGTTTGTTTGTTTGTATACGCGATATAGATCCGACAAAGTAATTTCATTTCTTAAACTGATAAGTAGTCACAGTATCTGTTTTATTAACATATGCATTGTTTGGTTTATAGCTCATAACAATGAAAAAAAAAGATATGTAGCAGCAGCCTACAAAAAATTTTAGTCAAGTCGGTCTTCACTCTTACGATGATTTTGTTATTGTTAGAGTATAACAAATACATTTTTGACAGGACATATTCAAGATTATGTTAAATCTACACTACTCCACGACGACGACTTCATTACTCCACGAAGTCTGAGGAGATCGTGGAGTACGTCAGGCGAAAAGCCAAATACACTCTAGCGCCCTATCGTGCTAGAATAGAATAGAATAGAATAGAAAACATTTATTCCTTAAATAGACAACACAGTACACATGCATTTTGTAATAATAACAATAAAAATAGTATTAACTACAAATATATAGAAGAGTACAACGCGTGTGTGCTGTGCTGCCAAGAAAACCGTGACCCACTCAGCTTATTGTCGTCTCACTTATGGTGCTACGACGCTGATTTTCAGCGGATCCGGCAACAGAACACACGTGACACGGAACATAGTAGCCGTGACAAATTGACAATTATGTCCTTAAAACGCACAAAATATGTCAGAACGAACAGATTATTGATACAGTACAAGAAGCAATTACGTTACCACTTACATAATATATGCGTTAAAATGTGAAATTAATTTCATAAAACATGTATAAATATTAGAGTTAGTCATTTTGTGATATTAGTTAGAAATAATATCACAAAATGAATATAAATGTAGACAGTTATGTATTTTAACAGTAGACATTATTACGTCACATATAATTTAAAATAAAATTGGTATAGTGAATAATTCAATAAAATTGACATACAAAAAAT
>NW_020655581.1:0-21411 GCF_003589595.1 Hyposmocoma kahamanoa | reverse complement strand
TTACTACTTGACCGCATTAAATAGATGAGATGGTAGTACTTGCCTGGGCGATAACATTCACAAGAAGCTCTTCTAGTACAAAAACCTATCTATACTTATAAATTTTCGCGTAGCATTGTACTAACATTTGGAAACGGGAATAAACACGTTTACATACGAATAGGTATTTTTCATACCTTCCTAGTTTCCCGACGTTTCGGCCAGGTTGCACTGGCCGTGGTCACGGGCTGACTGGTGATGCCGTGTTTACATCTCCATCTCGGCGGTGGAATCTTCATCCACGCGCATAACATTTTTTAAACTACCGCCACACACAACAGTTTAGGTGTGAAAATTACCTATTCGTATGTTAAAAATTACTTACCTAACAGACACATTGGACTTGTCAACTTATGTCTCGGGGTGACAGACGCAGGTAGCAGTGTCCCTCAGATTTTTGTATTTTAAGAGGGAGCAGAAGAAAAATTCCTAATCTTCGATTTGATTTTGGAGGGGTATCCACTTTAAAGTTAAAAATAAAATATTGTACGTTTACACTATATATTCAAGAACAGACATCATAATCAGAAACATAAAACAATAAAGTTTCCTCGATAGATAAAAATCACGAAAGCACATATAATTTTCACGTTTTTTCGATTTATTCTCGAAATGCTACGGGTTATTAGGACAAAAATTTGTGATATTTATGCATGATCGACTACTGTCGCTACCATTATATTGTCATTTATATTGTCAGTTATGTAGATCAAAATCATACTGTCATTTTTACAAATATTATTTATTTATAATATGTAATGTAAAAAATGTAAATGGTATCGTCATATTGAGTGACCCGCGAAAGCGGGAATAAACTAATTTAAATGTTATTAGGCACATAATAAGAACTAAAATCGTATACACGACCTTCACTCTTATACCGGTGAATTTTCAATCCTATTACTAATGAAATCAAAATTCGTAAGTTCTAAGCGCGCTTATGCACATGAAAATAATATTTTTTATTTTACTGTTCAAAATTTTAGTAATTCACAAACTTACCTTCGACAATTAACCATCAATATTGATAATTTACGATGACGATTAAACAGCTCAGCCGCAAATTCTGTCAACGACCTCTCGTCTCAACGGAGTGATAGTGACTAATTTGTGAAACAATTATATGCTTGAAGTTCCCGTGACAAGCGACAGGACATGTTGTCTTTTGCACATTAAAATGTCGTAAGTGCTAAATTCGTTTTAGCGGAATAATTCTAAAACTAAAGGGATTAAAAAAAAATCCGTAACGACAATAGTCGATCATGTATAAATATCTAATTCTCTAATTTTTGTCCTAATAACCTGTAGCATTTCGAGAATAAATCGAAAAAATGTGAAACTTAGAGGTCATTTCGTGATTTTTATTTATCGAGGAAACTTTATTGTTTTATATTTCTGATTAATGTCTTTGCTTGAATTTGTCGTGAGTTACTCATACGATATTTTATTTTTAACTTTAAAGTGGATTTATTATTATTATTATATTATATATTCTAAAATCAAATAGAAGATTAGTAATTTTTCCTCTGCTCCCTCTTAATGGAACGTGTCCGGATTGAAGCCGACAACTTGAGCATTGCTTAATTTTCCAGCTTGCTCGTGAAACACTTGATTTCAAAAGTAAGTAAGGGGACAGTATACCCCTACAGTGTGTTTTTTTTATTGGGACAGTATGAGGTCGGTCTGGATCGGTCTGGGTATTTGCGCAGCAGTCAGCCTTTGAGAATTTACCAAGTGTATGCATGTACTATGCATTTTCAATAATTATATTATTTTCATTATGTTCCTAGCTTAGTCGTCTTATGTTATAAACAATAAGCATTATGGTTTTTAGGCACTTATAATCACAGGTCAGGGTGACAAAGACAAAGAAAATATCTGTCCAGAAATGAATTCAAGAAGTATTGGATATAATAAAATGGCGCTGATGCAGAAAATCGACAAATTTATTTTAGTTCTGTATACAGAACTATAATGAATCAGTAGCGAGTACCGTAGACAATAGAATTTTGGTTAAAACTAAAAAGAACCCCTTTGTGATATGGTTTATGAATGGTTTATAATCACGCAAAGTGACACTTTCTTTCTAAATAATTCGAATCCAGTTATGTAAATATTCCATTAATAAAGGATTGACATTGTAGCGGTTTTCACTCAAACTTCAAATATAGAGCAATTCCCAAGATTTAAGACCCTGAATGTCTAGTTGAGAAGTTAGTTATAAGATGAAGTCATTCGTTCCAGTCTGATTCTTTGCAACGTTCCGAAAATCTGGTGCAAACAGTGTTACCGGTTCGCCAATCCAAATTATTTATTGTTCTTAAGTGAGTTGTGTAACAGTGTTCTTAAGTTTATTCTAGATATTTTTAATTTATAGACATTCTGTAGTGTTTGTACTTATGACAAACACGTTATAGCGCGTCTTCAGTAGATTTTATTTAAAAAAAAAAAACTACAATTAGGGTTTTTATTCTATTGGACATTGTCCAGAAGAGTTCATGCAAAATGGATAAAGTAAAGAATATTAAAAGATCTGATGGAGGTGGTGAACCTTGGATATTAAGTCACATAATTCGATACAATGAGCATTGCCAATGCCAATTGTTCAAAATCCCCAAAAATCACGGTTAAAATCTCCAAATTTGGGGAGAGCAAAATTCATATTCCCCACAAATTCCCTACATCTCGAGTTTCCATTATTTATATTAAATTTATATTAAATACTTAACAATATAATAAAGAATTAGGAAACTCAAAATGTAATAATCTATTACGTTTGCTGTGAATTTAAACAGAATGTAAAATGTCAAACTGCTTATAAAATTAGATGACTTTAAATCGTTTATTTATTTTAATTAGATTCAACATTAATCTGTGCTCAGTCTTTGAAAAAAACATCATTTTTCTTTGCCCTACAAAATTAGTAAATTGATTATTTGTTGTGCATTTGGTGACACTATGTTAATGTTAGAAATAATCGAATGAGTTTCGACCTATATTTAATATTTAAAGTTGACGAGTGGTAAGTTGTGGTGTGGAAGTACCAACTGCTCGGCATTGTTTATCAATAGCTGATTTCGTTTTGCTTCATACCGGGGGCCTAAACGGGAGAAAGAATCGCGAACTCAACTTGCACCGACTGGTAATTTTACAATTCAGAACCAAGTGCTCTAATAATAATTCTATTTAAGCTACTTGTTAATAACGAGAGATGTGCGATGGTGAATAACACGTCGATATAGTCCATCACAGTGTTGCTAACAGTAACGATCAAACTAGCGATGCATCAGCAATTGACAGATTAAACAAAATGATAAAATATTAGAATCCCCACATTTTCCTCACTTACCGCCAATCCCCACAACATCCCCAATCTAGTTGAAATTCCCCAGAATTTGGGGTATTCCCCACAAATTAGTAACACTGGATACAATAGTCGTAATTCGCGCGCGAGCCGGTTTTTGTTTGTTGACAAATAAATAAACGTTGTGAAGTAATTTCGTGTTCGGAAATGATAAAAACAATTTAAATGTGCGCGTAAACTACTCTACTTCAATGTTGTGTATGTGTATTGTACCGTCTATCAATAAAATAAAGTGAAATCATTGTGTCAAATGTGGTTGGCGTGAAGAAATAACCTCAATTTTGTAATGAAAATTTTATTTCTTCCAACATAAGTTAGGTATGTCATTAAAATATTCCTATTTCTTATATTTATATGATAGCGAATTTATCTACTTTTGTAGTCATATATAACACATTCCATATAATTATACAGAACAAGGTTTTTTGCGACAAATTGGATTTTTGAAATTTTTTTTTGACCTAGTGTTTTGAAAAGTTTTTTATTGCATAATACGCTCACTATTCATATAATATATAACTTTTATAAAGGTTTTGTAATACTGTCAAAAGAAAAAATCACTTAGAAACATCGCGTTTTGTAGAGAATCGTAAAAGCTTCATAGGAGTGAATATTCTTCTACAAGATCAACTACATAAAGCAAGTAAAAATAATCTTTTCCTATTCTAAAGTTTTTCTATAGATAAAGCTGTAGACAAAATGCTCCCAACAGTGTTATGAAAAAAGCTTTAAATTCATAACGCCATTTTTATTTTTTTTATATGACTATGAAGTAGCCGAGAAAAATTTATTTTCTTTTTAAAAGTAAATCTAAGTTGAAATTAGCTTGAAGAAGCCTAGAACTTCTTAGAAATGGTTTGTTTTGTGAGTTATTTTGTATATTTAAGCTTTCTATAAATATTTAAAACCGAAAATCGATAACTGTATTTTTATTAAGTTTATATTTTATACATAAATATTTAAACTTTAGCGAGCGCATTACTTTTATGACAGGCTTACATCACTTTTCACAATGTATTTAAAGTCGCACATCAATTCGCGCTTTCTAACCGATTAAACATTGCGCGAAAAAGTCAGAAATGTTATATGTAATTTCGCCATGTTGCAATTTTGATAGTTTACATTTTGTAAGCCATTAAACTTGAAATCTATTGGTATTAAGAGAATTGCGTCTTATGTTTGTAACGCTTTAGTTACTTTGGTTTTAAAATGCATTACTAAGAAAACTATCATAGACTATAAATTATCTAAAAACTGTCTACATTCTACTTTTACGTTACTTGAGAAAAAAGATAAGAATCACTCTTAACACTACCTATAAATAGTTTCTCAAAGCACTCTTGTGGTCTACTAATAAAGTTGTGCCCAATTTTACTTTAAATTATCTAACCTTCTTCGAGATATCTTGAGGGAATTTGAACTCTTAAAATATTCAATCGATGTAAATTCTATTAGATATCTTATAGTATATATTTAGATATTATGGGTATTCTGCTTGGGTAGGGACGAATATGCGGAAAATACCGGTAAGCTTAGAGAAAATTTCGATAATGTACAGAGTTCTTTAATAAAGTCGCATGATAGAAATTGAATTGTGGTCCTTATAATCTTCGTCGTAAGTATGACTTTAATATTGGTGATATTGTTCGGCGAAAAACTTGTTATCAGAGTGACAAGGGAAAACGATTCTCTGAAAAACTACGTCCTAAGCATAGGAAACGTCGCATTAAAGATAAATTATCACCTTTAATATATGAATTTGTCCATGTGTATGTCTAGTGTATGCCTGGGCTCTTGGCAAATTAAGGATTTTAAATTGAGAAATAATACTTGTTAAATTGTACTAAAGTAAATTGTAGAACATATTTTCTCTTCCTTATCTTCAATGTTTACATTGAACCTAGTCTATTTTAATATGCTAATAAGTTGACATTTTTTGCGTGGATTCTATGAAAAAAGAAGAGAAAACTCTTGCAGAAATTTGTCAGATATTTACATAGACATACACATTCACACATACATACCCCTTCACATATGTAGACACACAAATGCGCATATTCTACTACAGTCCATTTGTTTATTATATTGTAAGTCGCTTCATTTAAAAAATATAATAATTAAAAATTAATGTCTAAATCTATTAATACAACGGAATTCAGTTATAACATATTATCAGTATATATTTCAATTTGTTATATTGTTCTTTGATAAACAATATTTTAAGTCGCTTCGTTCTGGCATCGAATTACTTTTTATGTAACGTAAAAAAAATAATTGTAATCTGACAAACTTTGTAATTGGCTACGTAAGTACGTTATTCAGAATTGTAAACCAAATTTAAAAGCTGTAAAATTTGCAAACAAATAAATAAATTTAAAATTTAGCGTAGAATTAGAGTTAGATATTTAAATACGTAATACGTTTATTTGAATAAAGAAGTGTAATAAAAATTTTAAGTAGTCGAATAAGACTCTGGATTCAATGTTTACGAGTCGACGTTAAACGCGCGAAAATTACTTTTGATCGGTTTGCGCTGCGACGTACGGGTAGCGGGTGGCGAATGATAGGTGCGGGTAGCGGGGAGTGTGTGTGGAGCCAACGTTACAACTTTTTTGGCATGAGGGCTCTTAAAGCCCTGAGTAGGCCATACAAATATTTCTCCCGGCCCGGGAATCGAACCTGGGACCTCTGCGTGGCAGTCCGGCATGGTGTTCGGCCACGGAGGCAGTTACAAGTATACAAAATGATATGATTGTTGATATAAAAAAACACAAAGATCGACCACAGAAAAAACTGTTCGACCCGGTGGGACTTGAACCCACGACCATGCTGCACCGTAACATTGCTCTTACCAACTGAGCTTACAGGTCAAGTTACGTAGCTGTCAAAACTCTCCCATGTGTTTTTGTTATAGATCTTTGTACTAGCTTTCGGCATTCGTCGCCGCTAGCGACATCTAGTGAGAGATTTTATTTTAGCAGAATACCAAACGTACAAAGTCGTACCATTAACACTCTCGACACACAACTGAGACAATTTTAAATTAGCATGGGCCCTGGTATCTGCCAGTTCATTCGATATTTCCACCAGATTATAATTAATTAAAAATCCAGACATCAACTGCAATATATATGAGACTGTCTGTCAAAATTTCACAGCAACCTTTTGACATGGTCAGCATAAAAGTCAGATAAATATTTCAAACAGAAAAGTAACCCAAAAATAACGAAAATTTAAATGAATTATGTAACTGCGATGGCAACGGTAACGGGTGACGGTGGGGGTGATGTTGGACAAAAAGGGATGGGGATCGAGGTCTATAGATATTCATTCGGTCGGGACCAAAAATTAATCAAGCAAAGTTTAAAACAAAAACAAATCAAAAACCAGTCAGACAACAATATTTTCCTTTTAATTAATTATTTTCAAAGTTAGTCTACAAGTATGCATTATTAACCATTGTTGATGTTACAACTTCAGAAACTAAAACAAGAGTATGTACTCATAAATATGGTCCGGTTGAAAGTTTTTGGCAATAAACTTCGTCGAAATCAAATTAATTGGCTCTACTGCTGTATATATTATTAAATAAAGTTTATTACATTTTGAAGTTTTACAAAATGTATTGTTCTAATTTGCGGTGTTGGGAAATTAAAACAGGTTGTTTTAGGGGTTTGGTTTTTTAATATATTGGATATGAGGGTCTTTTCACAATTTGTAGTAACGCAAATTATTAATTAACTAACGAAAAGGATTATTCTTAGTAGAGTACAAAAGTTGGCATCGAATTTGAAGCATCAGAACCTTAAATGATTATCACTAATATCAGGTTTCTTACCACAGTATGACTTCTTTTTATTTTCCCGATATTTCGGAACGGTTGCACGCTCCGTGATCACGGGTTGACTGCTCCATGCACCATGGAGCGTACAGCCGTTCCGAAATATCGGGAAAATAAAAAGAAGTCATACCGTGGTAAGAAACCTGATATTAGTGATAATCATTTAGTGAATAACCACGAAAGTCTTAAAATCTATATATCAGAACCTTACTTCGGGTTCGACTCCCGACCGAACCAATTTGATATTACGATACCAATTTGATGGATATGAACTTCTCTAATTTTTGTTTCTCATAGCACTAAGGAAACCCTGAATTGCGGGTGTCATGGACACACACATATACAACCACAAATTACACCCAAACTCACGAGAGATATAAATGTAGGCCGCACAATTATTTCCCCTGGCCCGCGAATCGAACCCGGGACCTCTGCGTGGCAGTCCAACATAGTAACCGTTCGGCCACGAAGGCAATTACTTGGTTCTGGTTGGGTGTTTTGGGAAGTGCCCCGGAGTGAATTTCATTGTTCTGGTACTCATGGTATAAGAAATATCCTAGTTTGAGACCAGGCAATTGATGTGCTCGTCTGGAACATTATTATTATTATTATTGAATTATTGAAAGTCATAAAATATAATTTGTTACTTTAATTATAATAACATCGTGTATTTTTAACCGACTTCAAAAAAGGAGGAGGTTCTCAATTGGACTGTTTTTTTTGTATGTATGTTACTCAATAACTCCGCCATTTGTGAACCAATTTTGATGATTCTTTGCTTGAAAGAGGGTGCCTCAGAAGTGGTCCCATTTAAATTTGAAGAAAATATTCGACCTCTAAGAGTGGTAAACTAGGGGATGAATGACTTTTGAGGTCGGTTTTTTTAGTACTCTATACAGAGGTTAGGTTATTATATTGTATAATTTTTAGCTACTAAATTATAAGACAGTGTAATCTAGAAGCTCTTTGATTGACCTTTATATACACCAGCTCTTACGCCAGGATCGCTTAATTGTGTTCACATGATTGGTTTTATGGTTAGTGACATTATAAACTTTTTTACAATGATCTTAATACAAGTTATGTTCATGGTAATCAGTAACTAAATGTACAAAGAACCGCATACACAAATATTTAGAGCAGTTTATTTTAGTTATTTTACATTGCGACAGATACGTCTGTCAGTCATCTCTGCTCAAGGCTTATTGAAAACCCGCGCCACAGTCAATTATGGATGTGGTATAAGCTGAATGAAGTCCTTTTGCGTACGCCACAAACGCACAAATGAAAGTGCAACATTTGTAGCCGTTATATTTTTTTTATTTTTTTTTTATTTTTTAGTATTATCAATATTTTTTTGTATCTTTGTGTTATGGCGTTGCAATAAAAGTCTATTCTAATCGACGTTGGAAATCTGTCCCGCGTCAAGTGCATTGCCGATAGATTATGATTTTATGGAACAGAGTGAATATTTCAAAAAGGAGGTAAAAACTAAAGCACAATGGAAAAAATGAACTTATTTTCTTACTAAACAAACGTTAAAAATATTTCCATAGCCCACTTGGAAAAGCGATAGCCAGTCCCGGTTTGGCAAACAGCCGCTCGTTCGAGTCCAGCCAGATCGAAGTAATTTTTCTTTGTGTTTGTACGATCTTTATACCAATAATAATAATAATATTAACAAACTAGTGGAGTATTTTCAGAAATAATATTTGAATACCACTGTAGTAGAAATACCATGATATTGAATAAAATATAAAAGTTTCGAATTAATTAAAAGTATTGGTCTCGTCGAACAAGTTTCTCTTAATATACTCTTGTGCTCTGTGTGTCTCGATCAGGTCACTATTCATAACAAAGTCAATTGGGCTCATAAACACACGAAATAATGATCCTTTAGGCATAGTTAGACAGAGGCGATGACGCCTTCTCGAAGCGCTATACATGTACACAAAAGGAAAATTTAAGTTGAAAAACAGCACCCTATATTATAATAAGGCCGCGTCTGCAAAATGACAAGTTTTCAGGAGGATTAAGTTTTAAAAATTCACATATTCACAAGTTGTTTCATGTACATCGTGTTACTTTTATGACTTCATATGATAAAGGCAATTTTGACGTGTGATTACATGTGTCTTTATTATAAACCAAGGATACGATTTTGTCTTTATATTATTTTATTTTATATGGTACAACAACAGATAACAGATTACACACACTAACTTGAACTAACATGAAATCTACATGGGAAATGCATTTATTATATTTCTTACAAAGGGACATGAAACGTTAGAAAGAACCTATTAAAAATAAGTTTTTGCTTTCTTTTTCTGCCGTTTTGTCCATGCAAAGTGAACAGTAATATACAGAGTGTCACTAATTTTGAAAAAAGAATAAACAACGAATACGTCGTGGTAGAGGCCAGTATTATTTTTGAATTGTAAATAATCAAAAGAGATTACTTTTCAGCCACCCCTCGTACATACTATGTAACATTATAAACATGATATCCGATTATAATTTTACACAACATTCACATTAGCACCATACATAATAGGGAAGACGTTAAACAAAATAGGGTCGCTATCTTTTGCTTATACTAGTGTACAGTGTTGTTTTGAAGCACTTAATACTACAAAAAAAAATGTCATGGTGGGAACATAATATATGCTATTATACGATCGACACATTCTGAATAATGGTCCATTTTGTGAAACATTGTTTTTTATGACAGATACTTAAACTAAACAACTGTGGATTACGCATAAACCGACCAGGTACTCTAAATTCAGTAATCCGTAATACAGGCATTCGATCAGCTAAGAATTCATGGTAGTATGTAAAATCTAACAATTTTATGCAAAGTACATTTAAAAAACAAAAAAAAATGTTTTATTCGTTTATTTTAAAGGGCATAGTACAGGGGCGGATGTTTCCATTTAGGCTTGTTAGAGCCTGTGTTAGGAAACATCGCTCTTCTATAATATTAATCGTAATACCTACAAAACATAATACCTTCTCTACTATAACTGGTGTTACAACTAATACAAATTTCACTAATTACAGTAATTTTATAACTTTTCAGACTAAACAGGTTAACCTAATTGTTAGTGTGTGTGAATGCAAGTATGTGTATATGATATGTATCTGTACGTGTGTAAATGTGTGAATGTGTACATGTGTGTCATCCATCCGATAAACGTACAATATCCAAAATAATACATTGTCATACCATGTCAGATAGTATGATTTCAATTGCTTGTCTCATATATAAGAAATTAATATAACAGTAGTATCATAAATTTATATAAACATATATGTAAATTAAATTTCGATTTGTGTACATTTATATTATTTATTTACATCATATATATTATGTATATACTGACATAGTATAAATTTTATGTTTACTTGTTAATTTATTTATAGATATATTTCAAACTTGTAATAATAATTGCTCAATCTCCTCATAGGGCTTAGTTTCGAACCATTTTGTAATTGCTAACTTGCATTCACGAACTATTTAACCGATTTAAAAAAAGTAGGAAGTTCGACTGTGTTTTTTTTTTGTTTTTTTTTGTGTATGTTACGCGATAACTCCGGTATTTGTGAATCGATTTTCATGATTCTTTTTTATTGGAAAGGGGGTATTTGGTCCCATTTCATTTTGAAGGAAATCATCCACCTCTAAGGGTGCTGTTCACGCATGAAGTTTCATTTTTATAAATAGCGCCCAAATTTTCTTAAGGAGCAATTATTTTAATGGTTGATTTTGTTATTTCTCCAATTCAAGGCGTTTTTCTCTTAATATTCTTTGAGTAGTGAGAAGCGATTTTTATTATCTCCAGTGTCAAGTCCTGTGTTGTGGCGAATTTAAGGATATGTCAATAAAACTTAGCAAATAGATGTAATTCCACGTACTTTTGAGGTCGGTTTTTTTAGTACTCTGTACTGAGATTATTTCTTGTACAGGTTCAGTTAGAGGTCCTGTATTTAAGTATATACATAGGTCTGAAACTTGCTTACGATCCTCAAGACTCTGGTCATGTTGAATTTGCGTAAGCTATTAGTGTAATTAGGCACCTTCCGCCGTAATCCGAATTTCGCGCTAAAACATCTCAAGAACCGACGTAGATCAGACTCAATTCTTTCAATGTGCTCTGTTTTGATCAAGTTTGTTTCCTATAAACGCATAAAATAATGATCTATCATGTTCAGTGTCAGCGCTTACTCGAAACGCTATAAATGTAAACTATAATTAACAACTAATCGATATTAAATGCTAGAACATAACCCATTATCTTATTATATTACCATATAATTGCTCTCCCTGATTATCTACGATAATTTGAGTTCTCATCATGGACAGGAATGATTAATACATCATTGCCAGTCAAATGTTCAGTTTTGTTTCTTTTTAAGGTATAGACCATTTTCACACTGAGCTAGCATGTACATGAAAAAATGGCATTGTTACATGTCACGGCAATGACGTTATTACATCACCAGTAATCTAAACCGAGATCTCAGAGATAGCGACACCATGAACCGACAGAAACCGATGCGCTCATCATTATCATTTCAGGCGAAAGTTGTCCGCTGCTAGACATAGGCCTCCTCCAAAGACCGTCACAACAACCGATCAGCAACCTTCACCAGGTCATTAGTCCACTTTCTGTGTATCTTCTGGTATGCGTTCGTCACTCGAAAACTCTTTATCTCCATCAGCTATCTGTTCTGCGAACAATGAACCCAGCCCACTGATTATTTTGCGATGTCCTCATTTCTGATTTGATCTTGCAGTCCGAGCATAGCCCTCGCCATTGCCCTTCCGGTGACCTTTAGCTTTCTTTTGAGGCCGGTAATGGGCGAGTTATTTCAGTGCCGTAAGCTATAACTGGAAACACACACTAGTCTTGATTGAGTGGTATTTTGGACGAGACAATATGGCTCATATCTATGATATTCGAAATAAATGTTGTAAATGATAAATGTGTACAAATATTCATTTATCCAACACACAATCCTTAGAGCTTCTTTCTCTTTCTGTTCAGGAAAATTTACCTTACGAATGAGTAACTACTATTTTATCGATGTGACGACTTCAAATGTGATTTGCATATGTGTGAAATAAAAATATTTTTTGCGTGATGTAACAGAAAATGTAACAAAAGATCAATCATATTTTGAAAATATTAAATAGCATGCAAAAGTTTAGTTAAGAAATTTACTCGTAATAGAGTGTTTTGGGTTACACTTTTTATTTTATAAACTACGTGTATATATATATTAATACAAAGATCGAACATTCAGAAAAAAATCCTTCGATCCGGCCGGATTCGAACCCACGCCTTCTAGCATACCATGCCAGACGCTATACCAACTAAGCCACGGAACGAACCAGCGGAACTCACGAAATTTTCGGCCTGGGATGCTGGTTCGAATCCAGCCGGATCTAAGGAATTTTTCCTAGTGTTCGATATTTGTATTAATAATTATAACAAACTAGTGGAGTAATTTCACAATAATAATTGAATGCCAATTCAGTAGAAAATTAAAATACATGTTTATAGTTTGTTGAATAAGTATCACAATGTTTTACTACAATGATACCTTTTGTTTGTGAAATTACTCCACCAGTTTGTTGTAATTATTAATACAAAAGATCGAACACTAGGAAAAATTCCTTAGATCCGGCTGCATTCGAACCAGCATCCCAGGCCGAAGGCTGAATACATTGGTTCGAATTCTTACCAAACAAAATATGTCAAGAAGTTAAAAATTATATCATATGCATATATATGATAAAGCTAATTTTAAATTATTCATTCACGTCATAAAATTTACTTACACAATTTCTTGAATTCAATTCTAAATAATTTTGATGCTTAATGTATATCTCCACATACATTATCAAACAATGTACGCGGTATTTAGGAACATTATCAAGTATGAATCTATTCGAATTTCTGAGAATTCTAGTATTCCATCACAAGCTTTCATAAAAAAAGGATAATGCAGTAACACATGGTCTACCGCCAGTTGGCTGCGAGTACTAACTTAATAATGAAGACTGACAAACTGCTGATCATGCATACTGAGTTAATCAAAAATCTGTAAAGAATTCAATCACCGATAACCGCTCGAATTTGCATCCGATAATCGTAAGTCGTAATTATACATACAGCGAGTTTCCAATTCCGAAATCCGAAGATGAACTATGGTCCAAGATGTAAGGGGTTCTCAAGTGGAGCAGGGCAGGACAATTATGACGCGTAGTGTTGACTAATGGAGTAAGGTGAAAACCGAATGGTGACCTGCAGCGAGATGGGTACACGACATGGAAAGATTAGCGCAGGAGCATGGTGAATGATATAACCTAAGGGAATCCTAAGATGATGATGTTAATGAATCAATCTTCTTAAGGCCTGACGTATGCGAGAATCGATGTACATCTCGCTGGTGGCTACGGGCTTCTAAGGAAATGGCTTGCTGGATTGATATGGGTGAAGGGCTTCACACTCGAAGAGTTTTATGTTTTACCTTTCCTGATTTGTAGGTTATGTTTGAATGTTTGTTTTTACTATAACCCCGACATGTTTCATGTGTGTTTTCCGATTTCTCCGTCAATTGTGGACCGATTTTGAATTTTTTTTTGTTTGAAAGGGTGCACTCTCATGGCGGTCCCATTGTCACCAAGTCAGAATCTAATGAAAGGATCCCAAGGACATCGAAAAATGCCGATAAGCAAAGTTTTGAAGTGGTTTTTTTTTTCAATGGAAAAGTTACATTTATGTTTTTCCTTTAACTGTTTTGATTGTAGTTATTAACAAAAAGAAACTTATAACCAAGTCATTGTACTATTAATATATTTTACAATACAGTACTAAATACTCTATATTGCGTTGTATTTGGTACAAATTACGCTCATTGTTATCGAGGATGTCGTTGATAAATCTTGAAGCGTGTAACTCTGAATTGGTACTAATTAGTATGCAGAAATTAGTTCGCTAGACTAATGGAATTCCTGGTTGATTCTATTGTTGCTAAACATGTAATTAACACAATCAATCTCAGCATAATGAAGTTAGTTAAAATTCAACATTACGTCAACAGTAGTACAGTACAGCATTCCCAATGTGTGAAGATGAGCATGTTGTAGACTGCACAGCTCACGTGTTTTTATAAATTTATATTTATAATTTTAAATCTTAAAACATGTCGTTAGTACTCAATAAACGAAAGTAAGTCAATTTGTACAACCCTCCTCTACCAACTTTCATTTTTGTTTCTTGCCCTTCTATTGTAAATACTCATTATCTAACCCCTCTCATTATTATCCAACTGAGATGAAATTGTTAAAAAGATCCCATTTCAAAAAGGGACATACCAAAAATACGATCACAAAGCTCAATATAGCATTGCCCTTTCTCCATACCTCCCCCAATTTTATACCAAACGAGGTACGCGTGACGAGGCACACTCGCCGAACCGTAAAAAAAGGGAAATCAATTATAACGAAATGGCAAGCCCATAGCATAAGGGCGTAACCAATGCAAATGACCTCTCTTACCTCACGACCCTACCTATAACAACATACACAACAAACCTACACATCACATACGCTAGAGGTCAGCTCAAACTGGATGAACACAGTAAAACCTTTCTCGTAGAAATACAATATGTCTCGTCCTTTTCAAATCGATTTTTAATTTGTGATATGCAAATCATTTCAGCTCGTAAATAATTAAATTGAAAAAAGAAATTGCGGTTAATTTCATATCGATTCTTACTCTGTGAAATACAAATAATAATTTCAAATTGATTCCTGTTTCGTGAAATGCAAAAACGTTCATATCGACTTTTAATCTGTAAAATACAAAACGTGTGCAAATCGAATGTTAAACTGTTAAATACAAATAATTTCAAATCGATTGCCAATTTATGAATTATTTGAAATGGATACTTAATTTGTGACATAATTTCGTTTAACACAAATACTTTTAAATCGATTCGTAGTTTCTGAAATACAAACAGATTTTTAACAAAGGCGAACGTGAACAATGCTCTTCAAAAACTGTTGCTGCTGTTACAGTTGAAGCCGTTCTGGTAGCCTAATAGTTTGACCTACTGCCTCTCAAGCAGAAACCTTGGATACGAAATTTACCATGCGCTTTTCAGTGAAGGAAAACAATGTGAAGAAACCTACAGGTCGAAGAAGGCTCACAACCCTCGGCAAACGTGTGGAGTCCCCAAGCCGCATTGGGCTAGCGTGGCGAACCATAGTCCATAGGCCATCACCTAGTCCCTCGTCTGAGAGCAGACCCGTGTCCAGCAGTGGGACGTATAAATGGGTTGATGGTGAAATGTAATACACGTTGAGTGCTTAGTTTATTGATAAGAAAGAGTCTTCTAAAAGAAACGTGATTGATGTTATATCACGTGTATTAAAAACTGATTATTACAAAAACGTGCATATTTTACATGGAATAACAGTTAACATAACGTTTGCGTATTTCAACTCTATGACCACGCTATCCAACACTAGTTTCTGCTAGCAGACGTATTCTACCAGCAAAATATGTACTTCGTTTATTATTACGTTTAGATTATCCGATTGAAGTATTCCCGAAATTGATGGGGGGAATAATTGAATTTGTGAACTACGCTTTCCAAAGGCTGGATGTAGTAATCCCTTTATTTCTTGTTGGATCACTTTTTAAGTCAATTAGAAAATTGCGTTTCACCGGGTATGAACAAATTAGGGTTGACAATTTTTTTTATTATACTAAAATTTTGAACAGCTGTCTTTCGTAAATTCCATTTTCTATCAATTATAATCTTCATAAGCTTCTTAAGAAAGAGATCGTCCAGGGAAGTACTGCCACCTTACCTATTTCTGTAACGTGACCATTACTGCGTGTTCGGTTTTCAAAAAGTAAATTAAGAATAAGGGTGCTGGTGGATTTACATGCACATTGGACGTGTCCCTCATATCTTTGCGAGTTAATTCTGATTTGCACTGGCAAGTGTTAACGCAAGGCGAGTCGCTTACCACCAGGCGCACGACTTATTCGACACTTGGTATCACAAAAAAAATCCTGCGTTACAAGTACCAGGACACTAAAATAAGCTAACATTCATACTAGAACTGTTTTAGAGAAATTAGTTTCCTCAGTCGTTCTTAACACAGAGAGCGAACCGCTGAATAAGAGTCACGGATGTAGTCATAGTTGGATTCTGTAGTTGCGACGCCTGTGCGATGACACTACGTTGTATTACATACAAATTAAAAACTACATGCCATTATAGTGCGTTGAAACGGCGGGAGACGGAACTCGTGCCCATCGGACAAGAGGTCATGAGACGAAGCGGGAAGGGGTGCTGCGTTGCGTATGGAAGCGGCGTAACGTTGAGACCGCATTGCTCATATGACACTGATGCGTAGAAATCATAGCGTGTTGCGATGACACAACGCACTGGCATCACCCGTGTGGCATCGCTCTACGTCGTCGGTGATATCATCAGTCAACATCTAATACATATACAGGGCGTCACATAGCTAAGGGATACGGAGGAAAGTAATAATACATTCGAAAGACTTAAAAAATTGCTTGCCGCATTTAGGAATTGAACAGACCAAAAGTAAGAGTCAATTGTAAAGAATAATTCAACTAATTAATTACATTATGCTTGTGTTTATAAACGCATGTTGAATTTGTAAATTTAATCTTGTGACACGGAACATGCGGCTGGTGAAATTACAGGCACATAGGACTTGTCAACTTATGTTTCAGGGTGTCGGGTACAGTGGCAGTGCCCTTCAGTTCTTTGCGATTTAAAAGCTCTGAGTGGCATTGCAACAGTTATGGACAGGCGTGTTGCTTATCATCAGGCGTACGACTTATTCGTCCCGTCACTTAATATTATAAAAAAAAATTAAAACTGGTGCTACGGAACATTGGCCAAATATATTTTAATACACCAAAAACTGGTAAAGAAGAAATAAAAACCACACATTTCTGTTACACTTGTTTCTTATTCGCATTACCCTGAGGATTATTTCATTATGCTCCAGGGTAAGGAATGTTGTATTTCGTGACGCCTATAATTTGGTTAGTTACTTAAATTATTCCAACCTCTGACAGTGATGGAATAGAGCAAGGATACCTTGGCAACTGTCTTATTAAGTGAAGTAACGTAGGCCCGACCCGTCATTGAATTTTCGCTCTTATATGACTATATTCTGGGGATATCCAAACGATAATAACATCTGACCAAACTTGAAACTTAAGGATTTATAGCCACTTTTATTTTCATATGTAAAATTAATTTATATAGAATTTTATGGACACAATTGTATTACTTGTTGCGTAGGGACATAGGGAGTGGTTTTATAATGAAATAAAATTATATATTGTACGTCGACGTTTAGAACTTTTTTTTTCAAGAATAATTCACGCGAGTTATTTGGATGATGGTTTGCATTATAGTGCGTCCCTAAGTGCAATAAGTGCAATTTTTCAGGACAAATGTTTAAAAATTCGACGAAATAAATCAGTCGATAAAATTTCACGTACACGTAATTCGTATCGTGTAGTTCGAGTTTTTTAAAGTTTTTATATGATAAAAGCACTTTTGACGTACGATTACATTATGATTATGGGTACGGGCACGAATTATAAAATATTCAGGACGTTACTTTGAATTTCGATTCGAAAATCGTGATTTAGGACTGGAGATACGATTAACTGCCACAAACGCAACCAGATTCAAAAAACGGTATTATATCTCTATTCTGCCCTGATATGCCGAAAAGTGCTATCTCAATCGGAGTCAATTTAGAGAAAATCGACTTTTTGTAAATTGTATTTTCGCACCTTTATAAATAAATCTTTGTGAAGATGTTAAAATTTATTTATTCGTATTTTTCAAATAATATACATACATATATAGACATACCTAAATTATCCATAAATTGTACCATTTTATACCTATTTTGTGAGATACCGCTATTCTGATCATAAAAATAGGTTTCAAAAATTGAGATATAAAAGTTGACTTTTTAATTTGTTGACGGTTTAACTTTCAAAGTGTTATATGTTCACGTCATGTCCAAATACCAATTACTAAATTGTTTACACATGACTACTTTTCTTCGTTCAAAACCTTATTATACAGGGTATAATCGTTAAGTGTGCCCAGGCGATTAATCCATAAATATAAGAGACATCAAAAAGCTTTAAACTGACATCGATAGTACGTTAACCTAATGAGCAAATCAACATCAATAACTTTTTAAAAATAAAAATGAAATATCCAAAATTTTCACATTCAACTCCCATACATTTAATATGACATTCGCAGAGAGGCTTTAGTTGACCTACTTTAAGAGGTAACAATAGGTTTGCAGATAACAAAACAGTTATAAATACAGTAATAAAACTATCTTTTAATTGAATAAAAACTTAATGGCATTGTCAATTATTTGGTCAAGTGTGAGTTGTCCATAAAAATGAAAAAAAAATTGATCAAATTTTTTTAGTGCTAATCGACTCAGTTTCATGTAAGAATCATTTCATTGAATGGGACGAAAAAATCGGGACAAAAAATTTTGGCCAATTCAATTAAATGTTTTTTGTACAAAATATCTCTATTGATGGAATAATCGCCTGGGCACACTTAACGATTACACCTGTATAGCTAACGCAAGTACACTTTATATCTACACACATCAAAAGTATCTAGGGATCGTTAACACCGATGGATTTTTACAATTTCAATTTGAAAATGAAATTGACCAAAAATATCTATTGACGTTAAAGAAAACATAAAAATATACCTGATTTTCAGTAATTATCAAAAACGTGCGAAATCCCTAGACATTTTTGATGAGTATAGTTCTTAGTAAAATATATCGAATTATCCTGAAAGAAAACTCTAGGTTTTCAAAAGTTAAACAAAACTGAAGTCAATAGTATAATATAACATCGTCTGTTGTAAAAAATAAACTTCGGCATGAAACTTTTTGAAAAAAGTGTTCATAGTAAACAATTCGACGAACATAACTAAACAACACTGTTCAATAAAATTGACACATCGCTTTTCATATGCTCATGGACTGTGAAAACCGCTGCGTGTAAAGTCAGTCACCTGAGAAATGTTACATTAGTTCTGCGTACGAGCTTCAATTCTTTTCACTTGTTCTCCTTTGGCGGGTCGACGAGACGTTGTTCAGCTTTAATATCGATTCGTTATGTCCTCAAATCATCCGTTCAGCGCGGTTTGTCGAGCATAGGTTACTACAACAACATTTCGATTACAACACACTGTATAATCAAAATGATCGTACTTGATGATGTTCCAAATACGAAAAACCATTACCTTTATATTTTAGATTGTAAGTTGTATTCTTATGCCACTTAAGTTTGGTTGTGTGTAGTGATTTGTTAATAATTTTGTAGTAGTTGAGCTCCTTGTGAAAGAATTCGTCCTGGGAAGTACTGCCAAGTACAAATATGAGCATTCCATTTCAATTTTCAAAGGTAGGGGTACTGCCGAAGTTACAGGCACATGGGACTCCACAACTTACGTCTCATGATGACGGATGCAGTGGCAGTGCCTCTCTAATCTTAAATCTCTGAGTGGCACAGCAACTGTTACGGACAGGAGTGTCGCTTACCAACAGGCGCACGACTTTATCCTCGTCCCGTTACTTAGTCGTCACGCATAGAGACTCACGGTCTCCCTAAAGAGATTTTTAGGATTTTTTAAATAAATTTAAAATAGTGTTTAAAAACACAGACTCTACTACCACTACCTTCTTCAGTTATGTCAAGCAATACGGTGGTATTTAAAAAAGAAAAAGGTAACATAACGTGTTTATGAACGCGTCACAATTATACAAACTATTTCGAACACTTTTATTTTTACTCTAACACAACACGCTAGCAATGTTGACTTTCCAAGTGCGCGAAAAGCCATGTTTTCGTATCATATTGATCTGTACACTTTTCTACGGCATGATGTGCACAAACACTGTTTAGCTACTAGGGTGTATCTTGTTTTGCTTGTTTTGTAGCCGGAGACGAGGGGGGTGGGTTAGGACTGAGCGGGGGAGGCACCTGTTGCAAACTTCGGTGCGGGAAGGCCTAATCCAATCGGAGATGAAATAAATGGGTCATTCTTATAAAAACGATTCTCATCGCCATTTGCGTCCCGAATTTTGTTTTTTCTTTTACTTTAAAAACGGAATTAATACATTGAAATTTAAATTCAAAGTCACAAAACCTAATACCAATCTTAACTGCCTCCGTGGTCGAATGGTCACCATACTGGATTACCATGCAGAGGTCCCGGGTTCGATTCCCGAGCCGGGAGAAATATTTCTATGGTCTACATATATTTTTCTCGTGAGTTAGGGTGTAATTTGTGATTGTCTACCTACATGGCACCCGCGATACAGGGTTTACCTAGGCAGAGCTATGAGTGTATACCGTGTGCGTGAAAAAAAAGGTCAATGTACAAACAATGCCCTAAATATCTGATCCCTTATAAACCAAATAGACGGTTCTATTTGGTTCTCAGTAGACCAGTGTGAAGAAAGGTGTTTAACAAACTTAATCTTTAACCGTGTAAACCGTAAATTTCATTTTGGTAGGACTTCCTTATTGCATTATTAGTAAATAACATATCGAGTTCTTAGGTTTTCGCGATTGTTACACATAGGGAATGAAACTATTTTTTATAACCTTTTACAGGTCCCATGGTCACGGTTGACTCAACAGTCAACCGTGACCATGGGACCTGTAAAGGGCCCGAAACGTCGGTTTGTTTGAAAAAACAAATATACGCGATTTAAACCCGGAAAAATAGTTTCATTTCCTGTGTAACAATCGCGAAAACCTAACAAGTTAGTCTAATTTAATAAAATGTTTTTTCATACAATAGAAAAGTACAATTTTAATCATCTGATTTAAATTAATCATCAATTCTTGTCTTTCAGTAGATGGTACATCATTTCAATGCACACTAAAGCATTGTGCCCAAAATACTGCCAATATTTCCTCTTTGGTTAGCTAAAAACTATACCACAGGCTTGTATGAGAAGCTCAGTAACGAGGCGTGTCGTGGAAGGTTTTATGTCGTGGAATTTATTTTTATTATT
>NW_020655580.1:47902-54218 GCF_003589595.1 Hyposmocoma kahamanoa | reverse complement strand
TGTAGTTAATAGAGCTTACGGTAACCTGGGGTTTGTGAAACGCGTATACGAGCGTTTTTCCGACATAGAGACTCTAAAAATGGATTATTATGCATTCGTGCGTAGTATTTTGGAGTTTGGCAGTGTCATCTGGTCGCCCCGATATGCTTTGTATAATAAGAACATTGAGCGCATACAAAAAATGTTTATTAAATTTCTTAGTTTTAAGAGTAGGAAAAAGTTCGCCACATACGAGGAAGCCTGCAATCACTTCAATCTACACAGTCTTTCTGATAGAAGACAACTTCTTGATATGGCTTTTCTACATGATGTTGTTAATGCTCGCCTTGACTGCCCTTCCCTCGTATCACTGTTTCGCCTTGTTGTGCCCTATCATCAACCCCGTAGCTCAATTCATAAGGTTTTCTACGTTCCACCTAGTCGTACTAACTATGGCCAGAACGAGATCGTTTCTGGCCTTACAACCACGTACAATAAGTCTTATAGTGCCATTGACATTTTTTCGCATAGTAGGCATTCATTTAAGCAACAAATTAGAAGAGTAATTTGTCCACCATCAGGTTTTAGCTAATTTTTATTACTACTAATTATATAATTAATATTGTTATTTTTATTTGAAATGGTTTTTGCTGTAATATTATATGAATTTTTTAATTGTTCTTTTCAAATTTTAAATTTTATTTTATAAATAATTGTAGAGAAACTCACAATGTCGCGTCATAATATTTCTAAGCTTTTGTGATATCCTCTAATTGGCATTAGGCACTGCTCATGTAACATTATTTTTTAAGTTCTAAATGTATGCTGTTGGATGTCGTTTAATAAAAAAAGAAAAAAAAAAAACACCATATCGAAGTACTAAGCGGTCGATTCCGTAAGCTAATGTATGTGTTTAAAAAACTACGCGCTTTGCTGGTTTTAAAATAGGTAATCAGGCAAGTTTATTATGCCAAATGTTAATCAATTATTACATATTGCATTACATCTTGGTCTTGTATTACTAAAAGTTCATTACTAATCATTGAGAGAGCCCAGCGAGTGGTTCTAAAGGTTTCTACCTTCCGCCCTTTTGTTTACCCCACTGACCTTCTATGTCGTGTAAGGTACTAATTGTAAGGCTATTATTTATTAAATCTACAGTTCTCAACAGCACGTTGAACTCCCATATAGTACTGAAAACACTAACAACAGATGGAAAGATATTGTCTGCCCCCAAAATTGTATTACCAAAACGTGTTTATTGCCAGATTCCAGGGAGATTTTGTGTTTCCTGGACCATTTTTTGTACAATAAATTAAACACAAAAATTGGCCATATATCGTTTTTCGTTATTCTCCAAAAATTCCTTCAAAATATGTCCCACGATGATACAGAGAATTTATTAATTATCCCAAAATAAATGTTGTCATATATCCACATGAAATACAGGATTCTCCTAGTTCAGGTATATGTGTTATAATTTACATTGATTCGCTTAATTGGTTTTTAGTTATTCCTTTGTCCAATAAGTTGTTCAATAAACTTATTTTTATTCATTCTCTCTACATGTCTGAACCATCTAAGCATCCCTTTCTCTATCATTTTGTCACTACATCTTCTTCGACGCTGCAACGCGCTCTCTTATCACACTGTTCCGTAATTTATCCATCAGAGTCACTCCAGCCACCAGCCAGCCATGCCTTTTGGACACTTTCTGGCTGCCCTTGAAGACATGCAAGGCACCATTCACCTGATTCCATGCGTTCAATGTTTTTTCTGCCTGACATATTACTATTATTATTTCTAGTGTTTAACTTAATTTTTTATTAATTTATTATGTTTGAAATTGAAAATTACTTGTTACTAGTCATCTTGAATTAAAATTTGTACACGTATAAAAATTCTCGCTCAGCTTTCCACACGAAAACACTGTAAGACGTGTGCCAACGAAAAAATTCAATACAAAACGAAACAGTGGGTGTGTGGAATTCTACAGGGAGACGTTTTTGTGACACGATGATTTAGTGAACACGATTCTGAATTATACATTGAGTCCCTGCTAGCATGTGACTTGATCGAGACATATGAAATGAGTACTGGATATGGCATATTTACACATTTACGGGATAACGCAGAGATAATGTAATTTTGAATTTCGATCTACGTAATTACAGTACAATTATATTACTCTACGTCTCGGGTCTAATCATCGGGTTTCCGAATGCAACCGAATATAAATTTCCATATCCGGTAATTATCATTTATTTTACAATACAATACAATACAAATATTCTTTTTTGCGTTCGAACAAACACATAAGATAATAAAGTAAAAATAATAGGTACAACAGGCGGCCTT
The DNA here is from genome assembly GCF_003589595.1 of Hyposmocoma kahamanoa. Classification (NCBI taxonomy): domain Eukaryota; kingdom Metazoa; phylum Arthropoda; class Insecta; order Lepidoptera; family Cosmopterigidae; genus Hyposmocoma; species Hyposmocoma kahamanoa. The sequence goes on along the minus strand of NW_020655580.1, from coordinate 51,881 downwards.
ATTGCTAAATAGCAATCTCTTCCAGCTAACCTTCAGGATACAGGAAAAAATTGTAAGATAAAATTAATTGAAGGCACAACAGAATACGTACCTATTTAATACGCATATTGCACATATACGAACGATGAAGAAAATAATAATAATACAATACTAAATAAATAAGTAAATAAAATATATATATATACATACATATATTAAATTTTTCTTGAATTGATTTTTTTTTGTGATATTACTCCACTAGTTTGTTATAATTATTAATACAAAGATAGAACACTCAGAAAAAATTCCATCGATCCGGTCGGATTCGAACCGACGTCTTCTTGCATACCGTGCCAGACGCTATACCAACTAAGCCACGGAACGAACCAACGGACCTCACGAATTTTTCTATGTGCTTGCGTCGTGTCTTTGTATTTGGTTTTTCAACGACTTTCTAGTCGTAGCGCCATCTATGAAAGATTTATCACCCAGTTAGTACCTTTACAGCTACCAGTCCTGGCGAGAGATGTCGCTATTCACTGTATTAATTAAATTTTTATTGAATTGATATTCAATTATTTTTTGTGAAATTACTCCACTAGTTTGTTATAATTATTAATACAAAGATAGAACACTCAGAAAAAATTCCTTCGATCCGGTCGGATTCATACATATATACATATATATACATATAGTTACGTAAATCTTAAGTGGGATTATGTAAAACACGGTAATAATACTAATATACAAAATTTAAAACAGGTAAGAATAGTAGAAAATAAAAATTGTACTTACAATTTCTAATAATTTTACTATAGGTATATCATGATTATTATTGATATAAAGATCGAACAAATACATAAAAAATCTGACTGCCCACTGTGCTACGAATGTAATCATCGAAGTGCTCCATTTCAGGCCCTTATATTGGTTTAAATAGCTTTTTGCCATCAGCGCCACCAGAAAGAAATATATGAACTTAAAAAATTATTAAATTTTTCATTTATAATAATTCCGAATTACGTAAAGGAAATCAAACTATTTTTCCGGATCTAAAAGGCGTAATATTTGTTTTTTTTTTTCAAACAAACCAACGTTTCGAGCCCATTACAGGTCTCATGGGTCACGAGTGACTGAGATCGTAAAGTGATCAACCAGTTATGTCTAATATTAATGCAAACCACCCTATTTTTGACTATTGCTACAAAACAAAAAACAAAAGAAAAAATTAATTGAAATTTTTTTTTCATTATTTTTTCTATTATTTAACTTTTCGAACAATAGATTTAGATCCGAAAAAAATATTTCATTATCTATGTGTAACAATCGCGAAAGCCTGAGAACTCGATATCAGAATTACGTGCTTTATTCATTGACTTACAAATAAATGGACGACGGGTCTAATACAAAAACCACGAAAAAAATGTCCCAAGTCAACCTATTTAAACGTGGTGACATGTAAAGGAATATGAAAAAGCTAAAACGTTGAATTTAAATTGTAATGTCATCGCAGTACTGTCTAATTTTGCTTGCTTCGCTGTCAGTCGAACAAACGAAGACTAAAGCGTGAATGACGCTCTGTATACGATTTTAACGCCCTATAAGTTCGGACACTTTTTAGCGCGGACCCGACGTCCATATAATTGTAAGTCAATGGCTTTATTGTAGTTATGTTGTCAATGAGATCAATATACAACTGTAAACTTATTTTATTTTGCATACTTTACTCCTTAACTATATACCAAAAATATAAACTAAATATATTTAATAGCAAATTAAAGTAATGATTACATGACTGTTTGTCGGCAGAAATAGGTAAAATGGCAGTACTGGTCCTTGACGAACTTTCTCTCAAAAAATTTCGCTGCTGCTAAAAATAAATAAGCAATTAAATTTGTATTGATTTGATATTCAATTATTTTTTGTGAAATTACTCCACTAGTTTGTTATAATACACATAGAAAAATTTTGAGGTCCGTTGATTCGTTCCGTGGCTTGGTTGGCATAGCGTCTGACACGGTATGCAAGAAGACGTCGGTTCGAATCCGATCGTATCGAAGGAATTTTTTCTGAGTATTCGATCTTTGTATTAATAATTATAATAAATAAATAATTCCAAAAATAAATAATAATGATTTATTCCTTCATTTGTGAGGCAGATTCCCCCGAGAACCTGAGAGCTTGCTCTGTTTAATCAATTTACAATTTTCGTTTACATTTATGGGTTTACATAAAAAAATCCCAAAGGAACTTTTTATTAAAAGAAGTCGAGCGCGAAGTAAGTCACGGATGGCGACTGGTCAATATTTAATTTTAATTTGAACAAGTAAGAAAATATTCAAAAGCGCAATTGTGGTTTAACTTTAATTAACAACGTGGAACTTAACCCGGTTTTTTAGGGGAGCAAGTTTAAAACTAAATACATAATAAAAATTTCAAAGAATATATCATTGGAGTAAAGTTTTACAAATTTGTTTATTAGACACAGAGTGCACACGTGTGCCTAATTGCACATTGAAGAAAATTATATTTAATTAAATTATTATTATACAGCCATTTTCAATAATGAAAGCAGTTAAAGGTGTTAATAAAATGATATTTAATTTTAACATCTTCGTTTTATACCTAGAATGCCGCTGACGCTTCGTTAACTTTTGATTGTTTTTATTACATTGTAAAAAAATTACCTTCGCTTTGTTTTTGACTAAAACTTTTAAGACAAAGGTGGTACTTGTAAATACCATTAAGCGCAGGAAGATGTCGTACTTCGGTCAGATTATAAAATAATAAAATAAAAATACTTTTGACCTGACTAGTTTGGAAAAGCTTTCTTTCTCATTACAAAACTGCGCGCAGAGTGTTTTTTCCACGCTAGCGTGGTAAAGGTTTTTTATAATCGAACTTGACGATTTACTGTGTCTGTGGTGCACCTAACATTTTTCTTTCGATGAAAAAAAAAATAACACGTGCAACTACGCAATTAATTGTATATTATTTATGTAATATAAATCCGTTGGTATATTTTAATCTTATTATTGTTGACATTAAATTGACAACGATAACTAATTATATTTATTAAAACTGATTTGTTATATTTCAACTGTTTTTCTTTCGTCTATCATTTTTATCGCTACGGTGAGGTGAAAAGTTGTGTTTTTCGCTCGGCTGCAAAGTTGTTTTGCGTCTCGGATCTTGAAACCCTCGCTACACTCAGAATTCTATTTTTGAACCTCTCGCTTCACGCTTGGTTCAACCTTAGAATCCTTCGGTTGCTTAGTTTTCAATACAAGCACACGAGTCAAACAACCAGTTTGCAGCCTTACATAACAAGTAACTATTATTTCGTCTCAAATATAAAAAAAATATTACAAATAAGTTTGATACCTTCTTTTAAGGACGAAAATACTTGTATCTGAAGATATGCAAATATATATAGAAGCGAATGTTTTTTGTTTATGTGGCATAAATCTTCCATCACGAAATATTCCAATGCCCACACTAACTCAGACAAACACATACACCCACACACACACACACACACACACACACTCGTACACAAAATTACACAGATACATTTATCACAATTTGCATATTACAATGTATCCAACTTAGAGTACTTTTTATCGAGACTTTTAATAATAGATTCTTTCACTTTATTTTTTGTATTATATTTTTAATTTATATTTTTCTCATGAATTAGACTTAAGCCTTGTCAAAATTTGGGAGAGGGCACTGGCTCCTGTCACACAGGTTATACCTAGCTCAGGAGTCAGGGACTTCATCAATATGTTGTAATCTATTTTGTGACAATAAATATTATTATTATTATTATTATTATCTCGCTCCTCTATAACTAGTACTTAATTAAAAAATCGTGCGCCTGGTGGTAAGCGACACGCGTATCCATAACAGTAGCAGCGCCACTCTGAGATTTAAATCGCAAAGATTTTAGGGGCATTGCTACTGCGCTCGTCGCCCTGAGACATAAATTGACAAGTCC
>NW_020655580.1:40405-47892 GCF_003589595.1 Hyposmocoma kahamanoa | reverse complement strand
TATTACTACTTAAATGTCAAAAATTAAAATTATAATTAAGTTAGTTATATAATTGTCAAATATTTGATGTCTTTATATAAAATTCGTTAAGATTGTAAAAAATTTTGTAAATTTTTTAACAAGCTTTAAATTTATCACCATTTAAACATTTCATTTCCATCGGAAGTCTGTTATAAATTCTGATCGTTGTTACATAGGTGCTACGGTCAAAGATCGTGCTGTCTATTTTAGGGACGACAAGACGGTTCTTGTTTTTGACGTTGACGGAATGTACATTAGATATTTTAGTAAAGAAGTTACTGTGATTACGTACAAAAAGACATATTTCCAAAATATATATTCCTGTTTAAGTTAGGAAACCCTTTTCTTTGTACAGATTTCTTATGGAATAATCTTATATTTGATTGATTTTACACACCCTTCTTGCGTTTTTTAAAAAAAAGAAACAGTAAAAGTACGCTCTAATAACACAACATCGTAATAGCGGCTATATCGATTATGTTTAATAGTTGGATGTCACGATAGCACTGATTGACTATTATAGTGAAACATTACTTCTATCCTGTGACATTGGTTGTGTAACAATTGGTCGTTTTGTAAAAAGAAAACAATTTACTCTAAAAGTGTTCCCTAGTAACATTCATCAAAATGCCACATCCAAATGAGTGTAAATCCCTTTTGCTCTTGGTTCCATGTCCTGATGTATTGACCCATTTTTAAGCGTCGTCAGAATGGGTTATTCAGTGGCTCGAGTACTTGGGATGAAATGGAACAAGGGGGACGAGATGGAACACGGGAGCAAAATGGAAACCAAATGTGAATGAGCTTTGTTTTATTTTATGAAAAATAGAGTCACGCTTGGCCACGATATCACGTGATTTTGAGTGGCGATGTGACCGAGAATGGTAGAACCGTCACGGTATGCGCTTATCTAAACAATGCCTGTTCTTTTTAGCCATCAATAGCTCCAGAAGTGGAGTCAAGTCAAAGACAAATAATTTTTATTTCGTAGTTTGCAAATTTACTAGCATTACCCTGAGACATAAGTTGACAAGTTCTGTGCCTGTAATTTCACCAGCACCCTTACCCTTCAAAACAGTAATGCTAACATTACTGCTTGGCGGCAGAAATAGGTAAGCTGGTAGTACTAGCCTGGACGACTCTTTCACAGGGAGCTCTACTAAACCTCTCCGATCTTTTCGATTCAAAGCTCTGAGTGGCACTGCAATTGTTAAGGATAAACGTGTAGCTTACCCTCAGGCACATGGCTTGTCCATCCCATCACTAGATATTAAAAAAATATATTTTGGGTTGAGGTCAGTATTCTTGAAAAGCGGCGACTTGTATTGAAAGAGAAAGTTATCTATACAATAATATAAATTGTGCCATGAAGCGGTGATAATTCATTTAACAAAGAAACGAATATAAATGGAAGACTGCACTTGAGTTATAAGATAAAAAGGTTTGTCGTTTATGCACCAGTGGATCAAAGGAGTTCTCATTGGAGTGTAAAAATAACTTAAATAGATTTGCGATGGTCGTTTAATCCGTTTCCAGTTTTATTCAGAACTTAATTGCAGATTTTTATTCGGATCACATCCAGATGATTGAAACGTTGGCTAATTGCAAAATTAAATCATTGGCGATTACCAATTTATTGGCTATATAAATTTTAACAACAAATTTGGAAATTTGTTTTGTTATTTTTTTCATTTTGACTGAAATTGCATTATGATTTACTTATACAGGGTGACAGTGGGGTCTTGTAGCAATACCGTAATAAATTTGAAAGCGTTCAAGATAACTTTCTGTTATGTAAATGAAAAAATAATTTGATTCCTGTACGGTTTCATACATTCTTCGGGGTAGCGTTACTGTTGTTGTGCATATTTTTGTAGCAGCAGAGCTCCTTACCTATTTCTGCCGCCAAGCAGCAATGTCAGCAATACTGTGTTCCGGTTTTGAACTGCAAGGGTGGTGGTGAAATTACAGGCACATGCGACTTATCAACTTGTGTCTCAGGGTGACGAGCGCAGTAGATCTTTGCGCTTTAAAGCTCTGAGTGGCACCACAATTTTTACGGACAGGCGTTTAGCTTACTATCAGGTTCACGACTTGTTCGAAAAGACAGTGCACTTTAATTTAAACGCATACTTAATACTTTATTTTAGATAGTACGTTACCAACTGTTCACCGATATAACGATACAACTGCTTAACGGTGGCGGCAGCTGGTTGAGAGGTGATTATGACAACAGCTCCGGTACTTGTCAGGACAATGCAGTAGGTCATGTAGGTGCATCCGGGGTCGCTAACCCAAGGCACTAGCCTTTTGAACATCGGATGAAGTTTGTGTAAACGAGATGATCTAGATCGATTAAGCTCCCTGTATGGGTTCCACAGGTGAGAGGTTGATAGGTAAGGCCACTATAAACAAAATTTAAACAGAAAGATATGGGACTGTTCAACAATACATTTTATCAAGGAAAGATTTGGCACCATAACACCTTGTATTTTATAACAATATTGTACTATTAACATTTTCATTGAAAGTTTTTCTCTGCGTAATACAGTTCGAAATTTTGAATTTATTATTTTGCGTTTACAAATACTCAAATATTACGAAAAGTAAATTTGCACAAAAAATGTAATTTGAGAGTATATAAAAATGAGAAAACTTTGAAATATAACTCCTATACATTTCCAATCTCAAGATTCATATTTGCATAGAGAAATTTTAAACAGATTCCAAATAGTGTAAGCTTTTTGTATTTATGCATTGGTATAGAATTAATATTAGTAACTGATTTAAGTGAATCTATAATACTTCCATTTAGTTTTGGAAATAAATTAAAGTATTATCAATAATAATATTATTATCATACGTTTATTTGCTTAAATGTATAACAGGAGATCTACCAAGAGACAGTGTTAGTATAAACATGTAAACAATAAAAAAAACAATAATAATAAAATAATAAAAGCCTCGTAGTGAATTATTTTAATAACAGAATATCGATAATATGTATACTTCCAAGAACAACACTATCTTAAAATAATCGTTAACAACAATCATCAAAATATACAAACAAACAGGCAATCTGAATTTCTTCAGATTGCCTGTGCAATCTGAAGAAACCAAAGCATCATTTGGCAAGATTTATGAATAAACTACTTAAATATGTAGGAAATGAAACTATTTTTCCGGATTTAAATAGCGTATATTTGTTTTTTCAAACAAACCGACGTTTCGGGCCCTTTACAGGTCCCATGGTCACGGCTGACCATATATGATAAAATAGTTTCATTTCCTATGTGTAACAATCGCGAAAACCTAAGAACTCGATACTTAAATATGTATCATTACATGAGACATTTGGGCTTTTGTGTGATTTATAGACAGAAAAATAACATGTGCCTGTACAATGTTACATTCGGTCGATCTTCGCTGTTTCAAATGCCACATCCCGTAATGCTGCAGCGACGAATTTTTATTAATACTTAATTATTCTCACTGTCAATATTTTTGTCCTTTTTATTACAATACATGCGAATAATTCAATAAAACACTTGGAAAAACATTTGTTTTGACATTTGATGTACTTCCCTTTGACAACCGTATCATGCTGCGAAATGGACATGGTTGGCATTTAAGATGACGTTACGTATTGTCGATTCCTATGTTTGACACAGACCAGTGTAATGCTATCTCTTTTGTCTTAAGACGGCACGCAATAGTTAAACAAAGACAATAACATGTTTATGTTTTCAACGTCGAAATGCGTCATATACATATAATGTCTGATTTTTATATATGTCAACATAACATTTCCTTTAGTTTCCATAGTCTAAGGTTTATTCTCAAAAAGATTTTAACATGTAATATAGGGTGTCCATAATGCCAGTATTGATTTGGGATTCATCATAATTTATCTGAAGTCACACTGAGCTATCAGAAGTGAATATTATGAAATTAGAGTTTTTTATAAAAAAAATCGACCTCCAAAGTTTGTGGAATTACATATATTTGCTAAGTTTTATTAAAATCGGTTATCGGACAGTGCGCGAAACCGGATTCATCCCTTAGTTTCCGGTAATTCACAAACGTTGGTTCATAATATTAAATTTAATTAGTTTAGAAAAGAAGCCGACAGAGTGAGTTTCTCACCGATGCGCTGACGGCGAAAAAATCTGCTTGAACCCAATACAAAAACCTTATCAATTGACAGGTAGAAGTGAAAAATTAAAACAGTATCGTAGCACAATAAATTTTTCAATCCCATAGGTTGATCAGTAAAGCTTCATGATGTTACTTAATTAATTAGCGTAAGTGTTATCTTAATTGGATTAACTTCTTAAATTGATAATACTTCCAAAAGATTAATGTATTTCTTTGATCGCTAATTTACCCTTTGAGGTAAATCTTCATAGTAATTTCGGTTGCCTCATTAAACGTCGGAGACGTGTCTGTCTTAATTTCGTTTTCTGTAGTGATGTTTTTAGTCGATAAAATTAATTGCAATCGATAAAGAAGACGCTTTGATGTTGTTTGAGACTGTAGCTGCTAGCTCTAGATTGATAGATTACTGATTTTGTTGTAGTTGACAAACTTGTTTATACGGTACAGATTTTAAAATTGCAACTTATCAGGAGAGAGTTTTCAAGATTCTATGAAATTAATTTTGGTATGAAAGATGTTGACCAGGATAGAGAGAGGGATGCTTCGATGGTTTGGTCGTGTAGAAAGAATGAACGTTGGCATAAATTCATAGAGCGAATGTGGATAGAGGCATGGGGAGAGGCAATCGAGTATATAATCAGAACTAGAGACCAAATAAGGGCCATCCCTGGCAACTCATCAGGAAAGTGGGCCTTATATCGCTTTTAAATATCTACTCTCGTTTGCGCTGAAATCACAAGTTAGAAAACTGAAATAGTACAGCGCCAACAACTGGTATGTGTGTACCTCTCCGTATATTCCAAATATCTGTAACAATGGAGGCTGTTCTATTCGGTGGTGTGGGAAAAACGGCATAAATATTAAATATGTAATTTTGCAATTTTCGTCCATTATAGCAAAGCTCAAGTTAAACTGGTTGATTTTAAGTGAAACAATTGACGACACCCGTCAATTGTTATTGAATTCGGGCTGGCCAATCGGAGCACAGTTATCACAGTAATGATATGGCAGAATAGTTTTCAAACAAATTAAATGACATTTTGTCTCAATTTCTGGTTACATACTCGATGGTAGAGGCAGATCTCGGTGTGCATATCCTAATCAGATTGGGAATGTCCTTGAAAAAGTTTACGTTAAAAGTATCAAGAAGGAAATAGGGGGCTATATGAAGAGATTGATGGGAGTGAAGGAGGCGAATGAGGTTTGTCAGGAGCGTAGCAGGTGGGAGCGAATCGCAGTGGGAGACATGAATGGAGACATTAGTCAATAACTTTTATGCTTAAATTTAGGAGAGTTATAAAATTTCACATTATATTTTATGTTATTTGTTTCACGTAAATCGTATCATATTTGTGACTTTCGTGTAATCAAAGCATTTTTCACGTATTATCGCTGAAGTGGCGTGAATTACGGAACCGGGCAGGGCACCTAGCACGGAGACAAGATGACATATGACAGACGGACTAGGGAAATAACTGTCGTGTGTGCCGTTCAAGGCCTAGGTACAGGAATGTCGGACGTCCAGCGGCGAGATGGAGAGACGACATCGCAAGCGTCGCGGGGCGAACCTGGATGAGAATTACGCAGCAGTGAGTGAAATAGGGCTGTATAATGATGACGTAAAACTTCTTGTTACTTTCTTGATATTCTGGAACGGTTCCACGCTCCATGGTGCCGAGTTGATTGATCAGAGCTCATGACATTTTTAACAACAGACATCTATTATTGATGTTTTATGGAATTTCACAATGTTTAACCACCGCGATTTGTAATTTTTTTTATTAAATATCCCCGCAAGTATACGATATTGTAAAACGAAAAAACCCAAAACAAGGATCTATAACAGACACAGAAGAATTTCCTCGACCGACATGTAGTGTGGTCTCCAGTTCAAGTCCTGTCAGGTCGAAGAAATTTTTCTTTGTCCTCGATTTTTGTGTTAATAGTTATTACAGACATATCTGATTATTCATTTTCGCTGTCGACGAAATTACAAAGTTCCAAACTTTTATTCGTGACGATAGATTTATATACTATACAGAATCTGTTTACAACTGCAAACAAAAGTGTTTCAACTTCAGTTTCACGTGTGGATACGGTGAGTTTGGTTTGTTACAAAAAAGCGAGTGACAGTAGTAACACAAAAAAATTGAAATGAGGGTAGTTGATAGCATCGACAGTGACAGAGGATTGATAGGTGCGTCTGTTCTTAAAGATGTCACCTGCCCATAATAACCCTTCCGAAATGACTGGAAAATAAAAAGAAGCCACGCCGTGGCAAGACTTGTCACTAGTGATAATGATTTATTACACAGATTTGGTAATTACCAAATCAGTGTACGTAATTACGTACGACTTTATGCCATATTAAATTATTTCAAAATAACTTTGCTTTAACTAAGACGTATCTAGGGTAAAAATAAATTAGTTGTTTCAATATGACACGAGATTAATGTGATGAACACCTTAATTTTTCTCTCTCAACTAGTAAGTACGATTAGAAGTAGGTGTAGAGGTCTTCGTTCATCCAGGGAAGTACTGCGTGGTACCTTACCTATTTCTGCTGCCCAGCAGTAATGTGAGCTTTATTGCGTTCCGGTTTATAAGGGTAAGGGTGCTGGTGAAATTACAAGCAAATTACACACATGCTAAATATAATGCTTCGGCAGAAAGTACTATTATTTCTTATGCACTTGCAAGTTATGATAGAACATTTAAAACCTACATACACAATGTTCGTAGCCTTCAGACGTTCTTAGAATTTTAAAATTAATAATACCCGCAAAAAGAAAAAAAATCATTTACGAACGGTGATATTTTTAAAATTTGTTAAATTATCCCATACACGATAAATTTAAATTTCAAATTCTCACAGAGCAATACTTTGGAACAGAAATCTAGCAACTTACTATACACTGCAAAAATAGCTAACAAAAAACTACGAACAACACCAAAATATATAAAATTACCTTATCTCATAAATAACTTACCTACATAAGTAAAAAAATAGCATAACTGATATAAATATAAATTTGTGCTTAAAAAATCCGCTCACGCAATACATGCAGCCGTAGACGCATACCACACCTAGAGGTGATGATTTCATACCGATTTATCGGATATCGAAGTTATAACAGGTAAAAGAACTAATACTAATTGCTATTTCAGTAACTACTCTAGCAAACCATAATATTTTGAATGCCTGGGTTTGTCATTTAAAAAAATAAACAACTTCAAAAATACGTCACGACAATCGTGTGTGTTATTGTTTGGGCTGGTGATTTCGGTGTTTATTTATTGAAAACATA
>NW_020655580.1:34678-40395 GCF_003589595.1 Hyposmocoma kahamanoa | reverse complement strand
GTTATTGTTTGGGCTGGTGATTTCGGTGTTTATTTATTGAAAACATACCGTAAGTAGCGTTTTTTAAGTTTACCCTGAATATAAATGTTTATAAACTATACTTTAAGGAGTAATTTCATGGTAAACGTTAGAACCACTCAAACGGAATATTGTCATATTTACCCAAGTACACCAAAAATTTCATTAGTGCTTTTTAGGTGCAGGATTTGCGGTGTATTACTGCATTTTATTTGAGATGTTTTTGTTGTAGTTCGCAGGGTATTTATTCAGCAATGCAGAATAATAATTTTTATTTTTCAAAACTTGTATTTAAACTGAATCCTTTTCTAATTTGCGAAACTACATAGCCGCCATTTTGCGGTAGGATGAGCGCATCGCGTGAGCGGTTATACTAGAAAAATCATAGCATAATTAATCAGTTGTTATATAATGGCGCAAAGGGAATGGCCCGTGTGAGGTATAATGGTGACCGACCGGTTTTAGCGAGTGTAGGATGCATGGCACGAGGATTGTTGCGCTTCGATGTATTAATTAGTTTGACTGTTTTTAATGAAATACCCACTTATTCTTTTACAAGGGTTGCCCAGTGTGTACTAGTGACGACTTACGTCACTTAGACGTGGCCGCTCACTATGGGAGTAATCATAAAGTTCAAGGTCATCTAAAGGGCAATGGTATTGAGAGGGCTATGCTCGGAGTTCCACTGCAAGATCGAATCAATTATATCCGATAAAAGACCTGAGTCACCGACGTAGCCCAGAGCATTTCAAGACTTAAGTGGCAATGGGCGTGGCACATTATTCGCAGAACAGATAGTTAATGGGCCAAAAATTCTCGAGTGGCTATCGTGTACTGGAAGACGCAGCATGAGCAGAGTACCCACCACGTAAACCCATGCGAAGCAGATTAAGCTCCGCTGCATACGCAGTCCGCAGAATACGTGAACTTACCGATGTTAATACTGCTAGACTAGTTTACTTTAGTTACTTCCATAGTATAATGTCCTACGGGATTCTCATGTGGGGTAAAGTGGCAGATATTCAAACCATATTTGTATTGCAAAAACGAGCGATTCGTTCTGTGTATCGTCTAGGCTCTCGGGTTTCTCTCAGAGAAAAGTTTAAGGAGACTATTTTTAAGCTACTTAAAAATGCCGTTTTCAAGTTTCAAGAGTAAATTTATTTCAAATTTGACGTGTCCAGTAGTGGATGTCGGCAGAAATAAAGATGATAAACGATGAAGATATTGAACCTTGGTAAGAAATCTATAATTAATGATAAGAAAGTCGATGTAACGATAAAAAAGACTCACTCGCCGTAGTTATAAAGCCTGAACAGTTTCGTTAAATGATCTATATTAATAATAGGAATGGAAGAACACGTACTGCGCCGATCCTGAATAATGGGATCAGGACAGAGGGACGATGAATGTATATTAATTTACGTCTATTTGTCTTCAATAGATACACATAGTACCACTGGGATCACGGTTTTACCCTTACCACGTGACATAATTCCGATATAACCAATAAAGTCGTTATCGATATATACCTACTTATATTTAGAAGATCGACTGCCCATCACTAAGTTTAACCAAATTATTAAAAGATCATAATTAAAAGACCAAAGGTCGTGGTATCGGGTGATTAGAGTTTAGGGGTAACATTGGTTTACAGTAATTAACAAACAGTATTTATTTACTTATGAAACAATATATTTCCAAGAAGTACAGCCGACATGATATTCAAAAATATCGCTTATGATAATAATAATAATAATAATAATAATGTGTCAAACAAACCGCACCAAGAAAATTCCCCGTTCTATGATCTTCTTGCTTTAAACGTGCTGCATTCCATCGACTTCATATCGTTCCATAACTCTTTTTGTATCCTGGTGGTACTTCTTTTCCTATCCATTACTAACGGCTTCAAGTTGTAATCGTCAGTTTCCGTCGGTTTGTGTGAGCGTGAGACTTGAGGAGTGTGAGAACCGGGTTGACCCGATGATGTGTGTCACATTTACAGAAAGGAAAAAGAAGGGCGCCTTACACACATCTAAAACAAATTTCAAACAGAAATGTTACGTAGGCCTCGCGTAATGAAACAGAAGGCTCGGTCTAATTATATGTCATTGTAGAAATAAAGAAAGAGAAGGTACAGGTAAAGTAAAAGCGCAAAGACCCAAAAGGGTCTGTATTTTCTACAAATATTATTTGTTATAAGCAGTTCGGTTACATGGTTTAACTGGTCAGAATTTCATGTGAAGTAGAGCCCGTGTGCTTGCTTCGAAAACTTAGATAGAGGCGACGGAAAGAAGAAAAGTAAGAGTGAGGAAGAAAGGGGATTTAAAAACGATTCAAAATTTTAAAGTAGGTGACCAAGAACCAGAGAAAAGGATGATAAAAAGGTGAGATAACAATGAAAGAGGTCGCATCGTTACAGAAATAACCAGTGTTACTAATAGTAGTACCAAATAATTAAAATCTATAAGTAGTACGTAATTACATTATTTAACCTTTTACTTAAAAGTAAGAACGGTTATACAAAAAGGTAGAAGTTTAATTTCCCGTGTTTATATTACGAGTTAACATTACATGAAATTACTTTTACAGTTTCACTGGGTGTATATAATTACAAGGTTAACCTTAAGTACAAAGTAACCTTAAATCTAGAACAATGCACTAAGAATTTAAGAAAGTACATGAGTGGCACACGGAAATTGTACTTATACGTCACTAACCTGGAAAAATGTGAAACATCCTTCAGTGATATCCATGACAACTACAATAAGAATAATAATTGTGCGCCAGAGAACTACACCTGTGAGTATTTAGAACAGTGACCTGGTCTAAAAGCTGAAATGTTCCATGGACTATGAGTACCAGAGCAACGAAATTCACCCTGGTGCACTATCCAGAACATCCTAACCAGAACCAATATACAAAGAAAAATTTACTTCCTAAATAACTCTTACCACACAGCGCAAAACGTTGCTTCCGTGTCAAACTATAACATTAATATCAACTACTTATAGGACTTTTGGTTTTTTGGAATTTTTGAGGTTAATAACATGAAAAGACACATTTAACTTACGTTGTACATTAGATGTTAAAGAAATCTATCCAGTCATTATTATTTTACTTTGGAAAGTAAGTTTTTTCTATTGAAAAACGAATAAATTTCTTTTACCACGTTAACAGCCGAAAGATTCTTATTGTTACGAAATTACAAAGGCTTAGAGAAATCATATGAGCGGTGTTAAATCAAAACACTGTAAGTGACTTCCCAGAGTTTTGATTTCACACGGCAGGTTGGGCCTTTGAGATCGTCATTAACAGTTTATGTAAATTTTTTTTAATAATTGTCTATATTTTGGAACTTGACGGTGAGCTTTTAAGCCATTGTGTCCGGTTGTGGCTAAAGCAGAACAAGTCCCGTTTGTACCAGCCGCGACACACATGATGGTAAATTACTGATTTTTTATACTATCAAGTGACGGGACGAAGAAGCCGTACGCCTGGTGGTAAGCAATACGCCTATCTATAACAGTTGTAGTGCTTACTAACAGCATTAAAGAGATCTGAGGGGCAATACCACTGCGCCCTTCACCCTGAGACATAAGTTGACAAGTTTCATGTGCTTGTAATTTCACCAGCACCCTTACCCTTCAAAACCGAAACACAGTGATGCTGACATTACTGCTTGGCGGCAGAAATAGATAAGGTGGTAGTACTTCCCTGGACGAAATCTTTCACAAGGTGAAAAACTACTCTCGAGACATAAAAACTGCATATTCTTGGAAATTAGATGGATATATAGATAGATAACACGTTTATTCCGCACAAATAGAAATCAGAAAAAAAAAACATTTACGATCACTGCAAAGAGTATAACATAAAATCATATAGAACATTCATTATGAATTTTATACACATTTATATAAAACACATACTGTGAGAAAAACAAACAAATACTATGAGAACTGATAAAATTTTAATGTACCTATGACTACAGTTTGTGCTGAAATGGCCCTGACTCAACACAAATACTGTAGACCGAGAAAAGTCAAACAGTGCTCGTTTTCTGCCAGTACCAATGGTGAGCGATCGCAGCCCAGTAAGCCATGCCACCAAGGTGCATAACACGCAAATATATATACCTAACTCTAAATACTATATCAAGTGTAAAATGTAAAGCAAATAATGTAGGTAAGCAATATAAATAATAATGTAAGTTTGCAAACATAATATTCAATTATAACAATGGCCACCAAATATGAATACTTGTATAGGTACGGAAATTCAATTTGTTTTAATATTCTTTTTTTTTTTGAATTGTCCTTTTTTTTTTTTTTATGCGTGCCTGCGTTTGTACAATAAACGGTTTTCTTTCTTTCTATTGTCACTTCATATTTTTAGCTTCTTTAATTTATTTCAGGCCATTAACAGCGTGTCTTAAATAGAATCATATGGGTCTTAGTATGAACTCTTATTACGATTCAGCTTAGGATATAAAAAAATCGTTATGAGATAGCACTACATGAAGTATATGTATATAACGGCGGGTCATCAAAAGCGGCATTTATCAAGCTCGATTGCTCGTCCATTACGAGGAATTTCTTCCAAATAATAACGCAGGCGTGTAGACCAATGTGAATTTATTGTGTTGCAAAACTAAATCACTTGAAAATATATTCAGATAGGCGTGATGTCTTTGGATGTCTTTACTCCTCGGCAATCGGAAACAGAATGAATTTTTGAAAAAGGCGGCCGCTCGGTTAACCTTAGCGAACTGTCCACTTTAAAAAAGGAAGCTAAACTGACTTCCGGCCGGAGACAAGCCAGTGTTGCCATTCTAATAAAATAAAAAGTATCGACAATCACGCCATCTTTACAATCGAGTAGAATCGAGTAAGAACTAAAATTAAAAGAAACAAAATGGAACTGTCACTTTGACGTTTTAGGTTTAAAAAAAACAGCCTTCGTAAACGTAATGTTGGATGTTCTCCGACATATATTATCACCATCCCGCTTTTTGTCGTTACGAATCTATATTAAATTGTAATGAGAGTTCATGGTAACGCTTCTACAGTCTTTAATGCTTTAATGAAAAAGAAAAAATCTGCAACTAGCCCAATTAGCCAGATGTATCACACATCACGTTTTTTATAATCAACATTTCCTGTGTGGTTTTTAATTGTTATTTGTTACTATATACATACAATTATATTTTTTTATTATTGTAAGGAATAATAAGAACGCAAAATGTGTTTATGTTCTTTAGTAAGGCGAATGACAGATAGCTTCGTGTTACATATATTAAGAAAGAATTATATGTATTTATTTAAATACAAACGGATCTCAAAAATTGTGAAATTACATCTATTTGCCAAGATAGTAGATGAAATCATGCAAAGCATTTTCATCCCTTGATTGGCCACCTTTAGAGGTGGAATATATTTTTAAAATTTGAATGGGACCTTTACTGAGATACCCTGTTTCCAAGAAAAAAAGAATTATCGACGTAGTAAGTAAATGTCGAAGTAATCGAGTAACATAAACAAAATATTCTTTTTTTGTTTATGTTTTCTTAAAGTAATGAAAAACAGCAAGTGCGTGTGCGCTTGCGAGAGCGAGTGCGAGTGCTAGTGATAGACACACACACACATGTGTGTGTGTGTGTGTGTGTGTGTGTGTGTGTGTGTGTGTGTGTGTGT